>NC_061111.1:155371709-155394953 GCF_002878395.1 Capsicum annuum | reverse complement strand
AAATCTAAACAATATTGATAGTTGATAACAGTTTCAATAGATCACTCATATGTTGCAATAAATAAATAATCTGTCACACAGACCAGTCATCTATTTCAACAAATGAGTGATTTGTTAGAAGAAATTGCAATAGTATAGAAACTATTTTTATTGTTTCCAATAGATTACTTATCCATTGCAACAAGTTAGTTATATATTGCAACAGATAACCCACCTGTTGCAACAGATGTGTGATTTATTGAAAATATTATTTTACTGTATTGTACATATGTGATTTATTGTTATTCTTTTTTAATGATGTGTTAATCAATTAGAATATTTTTTATGTTCCTGTTATTTTTAGATAACATGGCTCCTAAAAGAAAAGAAACCGAATCAAGTTCAAGTAACGGAACAAGTGAAATAGCTAGGCTACATCCAGCACTCTATGAGTTTGCTTTATAAGTGATATCTCAATCAAAAGCAGAAGATAATGAACATGGGGTTGAAGAATATTTCAAAAGAGATAATCTAAATGCTAATAGTGTAACGACCCGAAATCGTCTCCTGGGACGTCACACGGTGCCTAAGGCTACGAGTAGCCCTAAGCTAACCTTAGAGCCGATTTTCACCAATGACATTTAATTCAAGATAAGAATAGACTCAACACAAGCATAGTCATATCACATGAAAGGAAATATGGAAAAGAACTCGGTCTATAAGACCACAATATCGAGAAATCTCAACAAAATCACAATATTGAACTCTCGACACATCACAACTCTGACACTAGTCTGACAAGCCTCTACAAATTAAAACCTAGAGAGCCGTTGGGACATGTCCCCAACTGACTCAAAATGAACTAAAGATAAAATATAGTCTCTTAAGTATGGTAAATATTTGAAGATCGGTCCTCAAATCATGAGGACTCACCACTATAAAAAACATAGGCAAGGTACTCGAAGAATCATGTGCGAGACTGGGACTGAGCACCTGAACCTACATCATCATTGTTTAATCTTAAAATTCTAAATCTTCTCTTGTTCTTAATACCCAAAGGCTAAGGGACTTTAAACAATACTTTCAACTCATGCATAAGTCTCATGGAGAGTAAAACTTCTTTAATGCTCAACATTTCATAACTATTTAGAACTCATATACTTGGAATTCGGAATCATATAACTTGAAAACATACTTGAAGGCATTTCATTCACTTTAAGAAAATATCTCATCTCAACCTTTAGGGAAATCACTCCATCTCAAATGGAAAGGCATTCTAGTTTATGGAAACAACTTATCTCAAGGCTTTATAAAAATTACTATAACAAGGGAAGATGCTTTCATTTAGGAAATAACTCACATCAAGAAAATACTTTAATTGGGGAAACTTCTCTGCAGTTCAACCATTTAGGAAAATAGCTTATAGGGAAGAAAAATAAGTATTTGATCTCGAAGTCTAAATGTCAAGAAAGGTTCTTGTAACTGACATAAAACATGGGAGCTACATGGAGTCCAACATTTTTTCCTCCTAAGAAAGAGACCCCATGTTGGGGAGGAACGTCATACTCTTGCCAGGGAGTACAACCTAGGTCTAGTGATCACTAAATGAAACTCGGCCTCAAGCCTAGTCATAATCATCATAAACTCGACCTCAGGCCCAACCTATGGTGGCACGTAGTTTTGCGGTAAGAAACCATAGTAACTTATCCACTCGTGCTAAATACTACTTCCTTTAGATCATCTGCACTCATCTCATAAAAAAATCCACTTTTAGAATAATCATATAGCTCACCACGATCCCAATAATCAAATCGATAATCTCATATAGTGAAGTGGATTTCAAAGCTCAAGGACCATTAGGTCGATTCATTTCTCAATCATCTCAAAATACTCAAAACATGGGTGCTCATAGCACAAGAGTTCATAATTTCACAAGTCTCAAATAGGGCTTACTAATCCATAATTAAATCTCAAGTTAAAGCTTATCAAAATCATAATATATAGCATATAGATTCATAAATCATGTGGAAATCTGGAAATTTTGGAAAGTTACCTCAAAATCTCAATATAGCCATATGCTTCAATATCTCAACAATGCAAATATTATCTTATCAAGGAGTAAAATCATGGGGTTTATACCCAGCTGTAAATACTCAAGAAAACATGTAGAAATCATGTCATTGACTCTTAATTCATGGGAAATATCAATATAATGCATTCAATAGTAATGGGTGGTAAAACCCAATTCAAATTCATGTAAAAAAACCTCATATATTTCAAGAATTTCATAATGTAAATAGCCTTTTGGGCACAAGGGTGAAAGGGTTACCCTTGTTCAAAAACCCCACATACTTGAATTAGAAGCTTTTGATGAACTCTCATTTTTGGAACTCTATTTGTGCTCTAGAATGAGGGTTATTGAAGTCCTTGACTTGGGAACCTTGAATCTTGACTCAATTTAGGAAATTCATGGTGGATTCTTGAGATTCTTGGAAGAGGTTTTGGATAGTTAGGGTTTATGTTGAGAGAAAACTTGAGAAAAACCTCATAAGATGCTTGTAAATGGCTTTGATTTAGTGTTTCCACGATTTTATAGGCTTGGAAAATGTCCAAAGTGCCCTTTTAAACATCTGTACGAAGCTGAAAAAATTAAACTGGAACCCGATTTTATTGGCCTCCGCAACACGCCACTTATCGCGGTGGCTCACTGGAATTTGATAATTGGGAAATTGGCAGCCTCCGCGATGCGGAGCCATCATGTTTTCCCACTTATTGGGACCTGGGACTCCTCTGCGATACGCCATTATCGCAGAGTTCCACTGGAAATTGACAATTGCCAAATCAACCCTCTCTGCGATGCGCCAGGCAGTTAAATGATGCAGTTTTACGACTAAGGCTTAAATTAGCCATAACTTCTTACCCGAGTGTTGGATTTGGGCAAATCTTATATCGATGGAAAGCTTATCAGATTTCCCACATGATATAAAGTAGCAATTAGGGAAATTCTATATGGTTAACACATTACTCACTTAGGAAGAAACTCCTCAATCTTTTAGGGTCGGAATCACGCCTCACTCAACACGCTCTACTGCTCAAACTACGAGGAAACTTTTTGGGGACTTATAATATCTCCCCCTTGGGAACATTTGTCCTCGAATGTCGCTAGTTAGGCTCAGAATACAGGAAAAATTGAGTACACACAACTGAAACAATTACTAAATGGTTCAAGATCTGCGTAAACTCATGACCACTCAAGATATCGCAAGAACTCATACAAAGATAGATGCATAGCTGAATTTTAGATTAGAAAAGCTGAATCAAGGAAGAATGGTACCTTCGGATTGATCTGAACTTGCAGAAAAGAGGTCACTTCCTCTACTAACAACTATAAAATCAACTAGTCTTTCTATAACCATCGCCAATCACCATAGAACATACCACCACTAGTACTCACTTAATGATTACATAAATATAAACACCTTTTTTAACTCAAAATTTATCCCTACTTTAACTTTTAAACTTATGACATGATATCACTAACATTGGGATCATCTTACATCTCATAGAATACCCCCATTTATACTGCCTCTCAGGTGGAAATACTATCCCAACATTTAGATACATATTTTTCTCCTTAAGCAAGACGTCTGGAATAAAGTTTTTGAAAGGGACCAAATCCACACCTTACCTCAAGCTGAAAAGTACAACTCATGAAGATAGAGGTATACAACTGAATCCATACACTTTAGTGCACTAATGGACTACTATCAAGTCTTTGTGCCATTTCATGGTCTTTTGATGTGTAACACCCCATAAGTAAACCCTGGATGCCACATGGTGCTTACAGTCACAAGTGATCACAAGCTAACCCATGAGCTAGTACATGCTGTGAGCACTAACTGAAACTAATAATAAAGATACACATATACAGAATAACTAAATATGCCATAAGGTTTTAAGATACTAAAACATCATTGAACTTTTAGTCTAAAACAACTATCTAAAAATAACTCCATAATGATTGTCAATAACAACTAAAAAACTATTTAACTGTCTGAAAATATCTGAAAGCCTCTATATGACTGACTGTGGATTTGATGAGACAAGTCCCCAACTAAATCCGTGTAAAGCCCCAAATTTGGTAGCCGAAATGCTACACGGTGCTCGTGACCTCAAAGGACCACAAACTAACCCATGACTGATATCTGTACCTGAATACTGCATAATATACTATATAAATGCAGAAATAAAGGTTGTAAGGCCATAAGGTTCAAAACTGAGACATAATATTTGTTAAAATATAAAATTTGGGTGGGGTATGAAATACTCAAAACAACTGAAATAATTGACTGAACATGCTAGTCTGAAAGCCTCTAAACTATTGAATAAGGAGTTGATGGAACATGTCCCCAACTAACTACAACTACTGAAATAAATTAATTAATGAGAAAATAAAGTAATGGCCATGTCCTCAAAGGATGAGGACTCACTGCTAACTCTGACTGCTGAGATTGGATTGTTGTTAATGCTCTGGAGCCCGTGCTTCTGAACCTATGGTATTAAACACCATAGCGCAAATGCGTCAGTATTTTTAAATATACTGGTATACATATGAGGTAGGCTGAATGCAAAGGTTCACATGCATGAACTATACTAACTGACTAGAAAACATGAATGTGAGAATGCATGCATAAATACATAATAATTGTAACTGGGTACGATGATAACTGAGTTCGATGATAAAATAATTACTGAGCTTGAGTACTGATAACATAAGATACTGATAACTGTATAACTGAAATAACTAATATGGAGCGACTGTAACTGATAGTCTAGGTTCTAATAGAACTAGCTGAGTTCCGTGTTGTTCTAAGTTGACTGTATTTGACACTCCTGAATTATGTAGAACTATCCTGAATTATGTAGAACTATCTGAGTTTTATTACTGATACTGAATAACTGTATCTGACAATCCTGATTTTGTAACTGAAACTGTGGGAAGTAGTCATCTAACCGACATGCCCCAAATAACGCAATATAGCTGAGTTAGGGTCCAATCTGTAACTCCAATTGTAAGGGTGTCAATACCGCGCCACTGGTAAGGACAAGCTGTGGGTGACCCTAATCTGACATTGTCCCCAAAAGAGAATGGTGGGACCCTCATCTGACAGTGTTGATGTCTCAACCTATGCTGGATACATAGTTCTGGAATACAAGGATGACTTCTAAGAATCACACCCTCATCTGACAGTGTGTGCTCCCATCCTTGAGTTCACTCGGTGCTAATTCCTACTCCCATCTGAATAGACACTGAACATGAATTACTGAACTGAACTGGACTGAATTAACTAAGTTCCGTTGACTAACGGAATACTACTGAGATTACTAAATTTTTGAGATTTCTGAGTTTACTAAGTTTTCCTGAGTCATATGACTGACTAAATTTCTATGAACATGGCTCGACTCAGAGTATCTTGAAAGCATGACACTGTCTCTAGGAACACAGCTAAATTGATAGGTACAAGTACCCCCACGACTCGAGAGCATGAAATTGACAAAGCATGACTTTCTTGAATACATAACCAACATCACAATCCATAATACAAAAAGTTGGAGATTTCATGAAGTAGAAGTTCTAAAGCACCACAAGGGCTACACATGTATCCATAATTCACTGACTAAGACATTTCATCGAACACTTGACATGCATCAACTTATACATGAATAGGTATTTCATATTATTATACTAGTATGGCACTTTTCCTTCACATAGGCATTTAATCAAACACATGGGGAACATACTTTGGTTATACCATCATCGATGCATCTAATTGTCATGGTTGCATAGATAAATTTGTAAATTTAATGGGTTTATCATGATTATTATGCAAATCATCATATACTAGGGTCAATCATTGGAATATGCAATTCAAAACATGAATCAAAACCCTACAACATCATGAACATGAATTTCAATTCAATTTAAATCATGAGCATTCATACATACAATAATCTTGGATTTTTGAAGAGAGATTCTTGAGCTTCATGGGTGAAAGGGACCCATGAATCAATACATGACATACCTGGGTTGTGAGTTTCTTGAAGTTCTTGGACTTAAAGAACTTGAATTTTGTAGTTTCTTGAAGAAAATTTGGATCTTGTTTCTTGGGGATTATCTTTGAGAGAAAATTCTAATTTGATGTTATAGATGGATAATGAACTTATGAACCTTGATCTGATATTATTAGGGGTTAAAACAAGTGGAAAAAGACCCAAATACCCTTTTAAAAATGACTTCAACATAACGGAATGAACTATGCGATGGTACATTGCTAGGTCGACGGTCCGTCGGTCCTGACCGTCACACCTGGGAAGAATAGGGGCTCACTGCCTTTGTTACGATGGCTTGGGCGGCGGTCTGTCGCTAGCTTGATAGTCCGTCAGCCTGAGCCGTCACCCTTAGGCAGAAGGTGATTTCACTGCCTCCACTGCGATGGTTTGGGCGACGGTCCATCGCTAGCTTAATGGTTCATCGGCCCTCATCGTTGCACCTGGATAGTTTTGACTACTTTCTGTAAAACGGCCATAACTTTCTACCCCGTTACCAGATTTGGACAAAATTGGTATGGTTGGAAAGCTAATTCAATTTTCCATATGAAAAAAGAGTGAAAATCTTAAAAATTTCACGTATATAAAAGTGGATTCATCTTTCAATAAGTTTCTAACATACTTGGGACGATTTTAAGCTAAGTAGAAGTATAGGGTATTACACTACGGCTGACTACTGAACTAAAGTACTGAAATAAACAAAAACAACCCTTGAAATATAAGAACTCACCACTACTACTGATGATGATGCGCTTGAATATCTAAATGCGATCGGGAAGTAGAGCATCCAAACCTATGATATGAGACATCATAGCGCAATAAAGGAGTATGCGGTCAGTACTTTGAATGTACTGGTATGCTAAATGAGGTTAGGCTGATATGCATGGGCTTATGGACATGAATAATACATGACGGAATGAATAGCATGATATGACTAATGCATTGTATACGAGAAAGTTATAAAATCTGAGGATGCATGACAAAGCATATGACATGATACTGAAATAGTTTGTAAACTGAAGTACCGAAATACTAATAATGAATAATTGATAAGTGTATGCTATGGTCAGGCAAACCTAAAACTGCACTCTATACTGAATACTAAACTGAGACTGTGGGAGCTAGCTTTAACCAACATGCCCAAATGTACCATTAGGGTCCAACCTATAACACCAGTTGGAAGGCCATCAGTACTATGCCGCGGGTACTAATAATAGATGTGTGGATCCATTAATATGATGTGCCAAAGGACTAGGGTATCATGTCTATCTGACGAGGGACCCCTCAAAGTCTACGGTGGTGCCGTAGGTCTAGAACTTAGGAACTTATACTAACGTCTCATACCTACTGACAGGGGAGACAAATGTCTCATGTATATAAATGGGACAGACGTCATCCCTACGCTCACTCAATGCTAAGGTTTACTCCTAACTGAAGACACTAAATTCTAGACTATTCTAAGTTTAACTAAACCCGATAACTGATTGGATTGATGACACTTATGGTTTATCTGAAACCATTCTAAAAAGACTAACACTTTGTAAATAGCTAAGTTTTTGGTATTCATAACCCCCAGGACTCGATAGCAATAATAATAAAAAAATACATGAGAACACTTCAAACGATAATAAGTAAGCATTACTCCAAAATCATTACTTAGGTCTTTCATAAAACGCTTGAGTGTAATGAATTAAAGCATGAAATAGTTAAAACATGTGATGGTAGCATAACTTCAATACTAAGACCATGGATTAATGATTTAACATGACAAATTCCATCATTCAAATGTGTAAGGTTAGTTTAATCAAAAATCACTTGTACACATCATGTATATTCAAAATTCGTAAAAGTTTCATGAAGATCATTCGTGTAAACATGAGAAGTCGTACTTTAAAACATGAAAATAGGTTCTTGCACTCCATGGATGAAAAGGGCCCATGGATGAACATTTAACATGCCTTAAGGTTTTGATCTTGCCATAGAAATAACTTTCTTGAGCATTCTTGGGTGGTGAAGCTTGAATTTTAGGTAAATTTAAGAGGCCAAAACATAAACCAAGTCTCCAACACTTAGCTAAATTTTCAGGTACTAAGCCTCTTATGCATGAACTATGGGCTAAACTGAGCTAGACTAATACGGGGTATTATATGATGACTCAATTGGAAAGGACAACATCATTAGGAATCTATGTTTTTACACTTGTATCGTTCCAATAACGAGTCATAGCCCACAATATTAAAGTAAGGAAAGAATTTGGATAACTTTTATATGGACGACAGACACGACTGTACGATTTAGAGTATAAAAGAATAAGAAACATTTCCTAAATGCCTTGTAGCATCTCTCTTATAAGTGTGTCGTACTTCACACTTATAAAAGGGACTCTACTTGACACAACTTTGTGGAAACCCAGAGACCCTGAACCAGACTCTGATACTAATCTTGTCATGATCCAAACCTGAACCTGGCTGTGATGGGTATCTCAAGTCCACCATAGGCTAGAGACAACCCCCCTTAGCCTTACCTCAGGAGCATAATAAAAATAAATAGTGGAAGATAACAACACAGTAATAATAAGGATAGATAAATCAATGATAATTCTAAGATTTAAATCAATCAACCAACCCAATACTTGTCCACAGAAGCCTCTAAACCGATAATACCAAACTAAGTTGGGACAATGCCCCCGACTATGCCAAAAAAAATCCATAAGTACTAAGGTCGTAAAGAAACTAATAAAATTGTTGGGCCTTCCAGAAGATGGAGGGTCACCACTCCACATCAGATCTATAGGAGTACCCAACCACCTAACTCTATATAGTATCAACAGCAAATCCCTCAAGCACTACATCGTGAAATAATATAGCGTCCAGGGATGGTAGTGGGGTGACCACTGGCATGTAACTCGAGGGAAAGGGATAAAATAGTGCATTTATCAAAACTAGTCAAAACCACATTCACAACAATTATCTATACATATATAAAATATCGGGAAAAGGACAAAGGGTCATGAACATGATAGTTTAAAACACTAGCCTAAACTATGTAGCTCACTCAACTTAAAGGAACCATTGGGCTATATGGGTACGGCAATTCCACATATATAAAGTGGATTCATCTTTCAAAGTATGTTTCTAACATACTTGGGATAATTTTAAGCTAAGTAGAAGTTCGGGGTATTACACTCCGGCTGACTACTGAACTAAAGTACCAAACTAAACAAAATCAACCCTCAAAATATGAGGACTCACCACTGCTACTGATGCTGATGTGCTTGACTATCTAAATGTGATCGGGAACCTGAGCGTCCGAACCTATGATATGAGACATCATAGCGCAATAAAGGAGTATGTGGTCAGTATTTGGGTGAAGTGGTATGCTAAATGAGGTTAGGATGATATGCAGGGGATCATGGACATGAATAATACATGATTGAATAAATAGCATGATATGACTAATGCATAGTATATGTGAAAGTTATAAAATCTGAGGATGCATGACGAAGCATATAACATAATACTGAAACAGTTTGTAAACTGAAGTATTGAAATACTAATACTAAATAACTGATAAGTGAATGCTATGGTCAAGCAAACCTAAAACTGTAATCTGTACAGAAAATTGAACTGAGACTATGGGAGCTAGCTATAACCAACATGCCTAAATGTACTATCAGGGTCCAACCTATAACCCCAGTTGGAAGGGTAACAGTACCATGCCACGGGTACTAATAATGGATGTGTGGATCCATTAATATGATGTTCTAAAGGACTAGGGTGTCATGCCTATCTGACGAGGGACCCCTCAAAGTCTACGGTGGCACCGTAGGTCTTGAACTTAGGGACTGCTACTAACATCTCATACCTACTGATGGGGGAGACAAATGTCTCATGCCTATTGATGGAAGAGACGCCATCCCTACGTCCACTCAATGCTAAGGTTTACTCCCAACTGAAAGACACTAAATTCTAGACTGATCTAAGTTTAACTAAACCCGATAACTAACTGGACTGATAACACTTATGGTTTATCTGAAATCATTCTGAAAATACTTACACTTTGTAAATACCTAAGTTTTGGGGTATTCATAACCCCCAGGACTCGATAGCAATAATAATAAAAAAACACATGAGAACACTTGAAACCATAATAAGTAAGCATTACTCCAAAATCAGTACTTAGGCCTTTCATCAAATGCTTGAGGGTCATAAATAAAAGCATGAAATAGTTAAAATATGTGATGGTAGCATAACTTCATTACTAAAACCATGGATTAATGATTTAACATGAAAAATTCCATCATTCAAATGTGTAAGGTTAGTTCAATCAAAAATCACTTGTACACATCATGTATATTTGAAATTCATAAAAGTTTCATGAATATTATTTTTGTAAACATGAGAAGTCATACTTTAAAACATGAAAAAAATTTCTTGGACTCCATGGGTGAAAAGGTCCTATGGATGAACATTTAACATACCTTAAGCTGTTGATCTTTCCAGAGAAATAATTTTCTTGAGTGTTCTTGGGTGGTGAAGCTTGAATTCTTGAGTTTCCTTGAGGGAATAATGATGACCTTGATGAATGTGGGTGATGGCTAGGGTTTTATTTTAGAGAGAAATTGAGGAAATTTTGCATATAATGCCTTAACAGATAATAAATCCTATATTTTCATGGATTGGGGTGGTGAAAAAGACCAAATTGCCCCTGGAAAATTTAAATTCATAACTGGAACGCGTATTAGGCATTCACTGCGACGCGATGATCCTCCCATTGCTATAGCCACCGTGACGTGGTACATCACGCTGAGCTACTATTTTGGAAATCTAAACGTGGTCCAACCCTCATTTGAAAAATTCAAAACTTACTCGAGATATGCCCCTTACACCCCTAAAGATGAAACAACTCAAAAACTTACGTCTCGGGGTCGGGAAGGTAACTTTAAAAATCATCAAAGTTAAAAGGCCAAAATATAAACTAAGTCCCCAATACTTAGCTAAATTTTCAGGTACTAAACCCCTTATGCATACATTATAGGTTGAACTGAGCTAGACTAATACGAGGTATTACATAATGACTCAATCGAAAAGGATTGCATCATTAGGAATCTAAGCTTTTTCACTTGTATCACCTCCATAATGAGTCATAACCCACAATATTAGAGCAAGGAAAGAATTTGGATAACTTTTATATGGACAACAGACACACGACTGTACGATCTAGAGTATAAAAGAATAAGAAACATTTCCTAAGTGCCTCGTAGCATCTCCCTTATAAGTGTGGTGTGCTTCACACTTATATAAGGGACTCTACTCGACACAACTTTGTTGAAACCCAGAGACCCTAAAACAGGCTTTGATACTAATCTTGTCATGATCCAAACCTGGACCTGGCTGTGACGGGTATCTAAAGTCCACCATGGGCTAGAGACAACCCCCCTTAGCCTTACCTCAGAAGTATAATAAAAATAAACAGTGGAAGCCAACAACATAGTAATAAGAAGGATAGATAAATCAATGATAATTCTAAGAGTCAAATCAATCGACCAACCCAATACTTTTCCACAGAAGCCTCTAAACTGAGAATACCAAACGAAGTTGGAACAATGCCCCCGACTATGACAAAAAGAATCCAAAAGTACTAAGGCCATAAAGAAACTAATAAAATTGTCGGGACTTCCAGAAGATGGAGGGTCACCACTCCACATCAGATCTATAGGAGTACCCAACCACCTAACGTTGTATAGTGTCAACAGCAAATCCCTCGAGCCTTACATCATGAAATAATATAGCGTCCATGGATGGTAGTGGGGCAAGCACTGGCATGTAACTCAAGGGAAAGGGATAAAACAGTGCATTTATCAAAACTAGTCAAAACCACATTCACAACAATTATCTATATATATTTAAAATATCGAGAAAGGGACAAAGGGTCATGAACATGATAGTTTAAAACACTAGCCTGAACTATATAGCTCACTCATCCTAAAGTCACCCATGGGCTATATGGGTAAGGCTCTCCCTACCGGAAGGGCCACGGGATTTTTAGCCACGCATACTGAGGAAAGGCTAAGACACCAGGTTATAGCCATCCAAAATATAATTTGTGCATCAAATACACGTCTATATAGAACCTGAACACTGACAAATGTGATTTCAGTATTGCCCCCCTCCCTTCTTTGGGAAAATACCTTTATGGTGAGCTATAAAATTTTCTTTAAGCCCGAATTAAAATAGTTTGCACATAACCCAACCATTAACTAAGGAGTCTTTATTATTAGGAATTTCCACTTAGTATTTTCATACTAATATGCTTGCAAGCTAATTCAATTATGTCAATCCAGTTCATTTAACCATTAGACTCTCTAGTTTTAATTAAAATTCAAAATCATGGCCACCATGGGCATTTCCAATCCTTTTATCCATGTAGTCATTAATGCAATGCAATGTTCTCAAAGGGATAAGTTAAATATACAAATGTCCATGTTCAAAATAAAGTTTACAAAGTGAGTTGAGGTTAATGCCAATACCAAGCTAGAAATTCATAAAAATGGGGAAACCTATGTCCCTCATTCCAGACATTACCACAATGCACCCATCCAGTCCCAAAAATCATCAATTAAAGCATGAATAGTCTATTTAAAGTATGAGAAAAGCAGTTCAAGTAATAACGATCAAAAACCTTCAACCCAATTTCAAAACCACTATTCAAAAAACATGAATATTGAATAAACAACACCATAATATAAAAAATACAAGCTAGGGATGAGAAACATGCCTTTTGCATGAACCAAATTTGTGACACCTTGAATCTTAGCCTTGGAAGTATGAGTTTTGGGGGAGAAACCCTAACTTTTCTCTCTTGAGATTAGAGAGAAGAATGAGCGATGAGCAATTGATAACTAATGAGTAAATGATATTTAATATGTGATTTAAGTCATGGGGGTAGGGTTTAAGGTGAGGAAAAGACTAAAATATCCCTAAAACCTAAAAAAAATTTGCAGGAATTCTTCATTTGACTAGGTTGACAACTCATCAATTTGGTGACAACTCGCCACCCTAGTCGTCAATTTCTAGTTAGATTTTGCCATTTACTGGTTAAGGTTGACGACTTGAGTTGTTAGCTCATCACCTAGTTGACAGCTCTTCAACTTAGTCATCACCTAGTTGACAACTCGTCAACTCTATCATCACCTTATGACAGACAGACACCCCCAAAGTAAAATAAGCATAACTTTCTACTTCGTTATCAGATTAAAGTGAAATAAATTGCGTTGAAAATAAGAATCGAAGATATTTCATTTGGTATATAGTATATCACCTAACTGGTTATATTCTAGAACTAATAATCATTTTACCCAAGTAGGTTCGTCCACTAAAACTCAATCGGTAGAAAATCTCACAACTCGTCTTTAAGTTAGGAGATTTTTAACAACTCAATCCATCTCCAAAGATGTTTCCATACTATAGAATTGATCATCACACTTATATTGTCATAGTTCCTATTTGGATTGACTTTTGACTTTTGACTTATAAGGCATACGCCATAAGCAAGAAATTCTAACTTATAGCTTTTGGCTTGTTTTTAGCATTTTAAGCCAAAAGCCATACGTTAAGATTTTTCACTTATGACTTTTAGATTATTTTAAACATTTTAGCTTAAAATTAAGTGCTTGTAAGCACTTTTAAAAATACCCAAACACTTTAAAAGTGCTTTAAAGTCAATTTTGGATTAAAAACACTTAAAATAAGCTAATTTAAATGGGCCTATAGAATCATTGGGTTTGGGTCTATATACTTAGGAACGACAGCTCAAATTCTAGCCTAAAAATTTTAGGTGTTATAGTTTATCACTTATTATTACTATTGATATCATTATATGTGATCTTTTCTGGTTTCTGCCTGTTAGCCCATTACTCATCATTCTGGACTATGACTTAGCTTGCCTATTGGTGGAATAAGGTATGTTCCATCATGACTTTAGAAATTAGGTCATAACATAAGGTTCCAATCAAATCCTAAGGAATACCATCTTAAGTTTGTAAAGAGGATTTTGAGATATCTCAAAGGAACTACTAACGTAGGTCTTTGGTATCATAAAGGAAACACTTTCAAGTTGGTGGGCTATGTTGATAATGACTATGCAGGTTATCTAGTGGATAGAAAAAGCAACACGTGTATGGCACACTTTCTTGGATCATGTCTGATCTCCTGGTCCACTAAAAATCAAAACTCTATAGTCTTGTCTATTGTTGAGGCTGAGTATGTTGATGTTGGATCATGTTGTGCTCCACTGTTATGGATTAAGTAACAACTCAAGGATTTTGGTATGGTTATGTTCTAATTGTTTATGACAATACTAGTTCCATCAATATTGCAAAATACTTTGTGCAACATAAAAGAACTAAGTATATTAACATAAGACATTATTTTCTTAGAGAAAATGTTGAAAAAAGTTTTATTCACTTATGTTTTGCTCTAATGAAAATCAAATTACAGATATTTTTACTAAGACACTAAGTAGAGAATATGTTTAAAAGAATAGGTTAGACTTGGGGATGATTAATTCATGAACCCCCTCCAATGATTGACTAGATTATCATGTTCTTGTCTATATCTTGATTAATTCAGCCTTGCACATTTAGTTGTGTGTCCTAATTCTAAAATTTTTGAATAAATTAATTAAACTGTGTACTAATTTATTCAAAGATACTAGATTATACAAGTAATCATGTCCATACATTTTAGTCTATAGGTATGATTTTATATTAACTACTTCTTGAATCTAGGCGTTGAAACATCTGAGCATATCTGGTCCATGTATTAGTTGTCTTAACACGAAATGTAACCGCTAAAATGAGAGGAGTTCAACTTTTTTCAAAAAGCTGCCACTATTTTTTCATCATTATTCTGCTTACCCTTTCACATCAATTCCTTATCTGAACACTTTAATCCAACTCTTTATGTTTCATCTTCCAAAATTCTTATTTATAAGCAATTCATCATCACATCTCACCATCTCTCAAATTCTCTTTTATCTTTATTTAAAAATACTCATCCACAAAAATCCCCAAGTCTGTTGCTTTCACTTTGAATACCTCCTCCCAATTAATGGTCCATACAAGGGCCAACACAGATTCCCAAATTCCACCCACTATTCCAATAAAGTTGTTTGACTTCTCTTCTTGGACCAAATTTAAGAACAAAATTATTTAATTCTCTGTTGCTCCTCACTTTTCTCCACTCTATCCTTTGTTGTCACTGATGTCGCTCCTCTTCAAATCATAAATACTAATGACATCCCCATAGAAGATCTAAGGGATAGATCTCGGTCGAATAAGAAGTCCTTTATTTCAATTTTTTTTAGGAAGACGATCCCTATGTTGAACCACGTCTTTCTTTTGATTCGCTTATAACTACTCATACTCACAAAAAAAAAGTCAAAGGGAGGCCCCCATTACTGAATCTCTTAGGGCTAGTAAAAAAAATGCCCCTTATCACATGATCCTTCTCGTACTCCTTTCACTGATGAATTACTACTTTGCACTGAACGCAGAAGTAAGACTATTAAAGCACCATTCTAAAATCATCTTTTATTTGTCCATCCCTTCCTACATTTACTCTAAAGACCAGTTCCAAGTGTAAACCCTCTGCTTCTTCAAAGTCCCCTAATCCCAAACCTATCTTCCGTTCTAAGAAACAGGTTAGAAAACATATTCCATCTAATGATTTTGATTCTAAGCCTACTATGGATGCCTCGCCTGAGCAAGTTGAGGATATTAAGAACAATGACACCCCTAAAGTTCCTGATTCTCAGTTATCCCACCTTCTCTACTTCAAAAAAGAAAATTTTTATTCGTGGTCTTGTTGTTACTGGGTTTTGTGGTCCTCAGATGGCTACCCTATTAGATAAATTAGAAGCCCAAAGGTGGTCTCATCGATTCATGTAACTTGACTCCCAAAGAAAGTTTGGAAAATTTAAGGCTTATAAGTAGTACACTAATGGGTATGAGAATGGGGAGTTATTTTTAAGCACTGTGAGAGGTGTGTCCACTCACCTAGTTACATAGGACATTGCTAAAATTCTTGATGTACCAATGGGAGGATGGGGACATTATGTGAAATTTGAATAGCCCCCATTGGACAATTTGGCCTTACCAGAAATTTCTAGGAAATTTTTTGGTGACCCATATCTCCTTCACCATCATAGAGTTTTTAAGTAAGAAATTTCTCCTCTCTATCAGCTATACTTCAATATGGTCTACAAGATGCTCATTCCTCAAAAGGAGCATCGCACTAAGGCTAACTTTCTTGACCTAACCCATATGTAGCTTCTTAATACTTAGGTAAGATTGACTTGCCTAGACTCATAATCTAACATATGCATTGAGTCTTGCTCAAAGATGATAAATATAATTCTCTTCCTTATACTTTTTGGCTTTCCCCTATATTTGAAGAATTCTCAGTCCTTGTTCAAGTTTGATCTCTATAGACCACCAAGGATGTGATTGGCACTGTGAGCCATGTTCCTTACCTGCTTCTATTAGACATGCTGCTAAACCCTTACCACAACTGAGAAAAGCTCTTACTGAGAAAAATGTTGAATTTAAAGTTGTGTATGTTGCCCATGAGGCTGAGAATTAATACTCCTTGTTCGAATAGATGCCTTTCAAGATGACCTTGCTCGAGAATATTCTGAGAATGGTGAGACTGTAAGAAGGCTGAACCAACTACTCTCATCTGCTCCTCCTTCATCCTTCAACTCTATGTGTCTTAGGATTTTTTTTATGCTTTAACTATGTCATGTTTACGATTTTAGTACTAGTCTAAGTTAATCATATTTTGGGAATTTAATGAAATGTTACTTTTTTCTGTATTATGTCTGACCCACTGACTAACTTACTTCATTTTAGTTTTTCTTGCTTAAGTATCTATAGAAAAGGTGGGGGGAATGTACAAAGATAGTGGTTTTTCATTATCAAAAGGGAGAATTTGTTGGATTTTATGAAGTTTTGATGATTTTCAAGTGAATAAAACATGTTACTTAAGTTGATTCACTAATGCAAAGAAGCAAGGATGCAAGCTTAGAAAAAAGTCCAGTGATCTAAGAAAAAAGGGATGCCCAACTGAAGGAATGGATAAGTCAATACAGTTGATAAACTCAAAGTAACCATCACGTGTGAAATTGAAGAATTTGAGTTTGAATATAACACATGAATACAAGAGAGGTTAAGTTGAAGAAGTTTTACTTGAAATAAAACTCTAAAGCGACAAGAGTTTCAATGCATGAAGAAGTCTGATCTGATGAAGAACTCTTTGAGAGTTGTTTTAAATAGCGGGAGTGACTAGTACAGTCTTACACACTTACAAAGCAAAAAGGCAATTGATAAATTGACTTAATAGTTTGCAGCTTGAAGATTGAAGGAATGCGTTGCTGGACCTGCTTCTAATACTTTGAAAGTTAAGGACTCTTAATTTCTATGTATTAAGGTTGGTTCTTGAGTTCTAACTTTGATGTAATTCTAGATTCAGTGAAATATAAATTGAATTAGGATTATTCTTTTCAAGTTAGGAAACTCGAAGACTTGGTATCACATACCTTGAGAGGTTTGTGAGCTTTGTTTGAATAGGAGTTAGGTTTATAATTCCTAGATTACATAAGTCTTGTAATTTATTGTTAATGAGGCTCAAAATTGTTTAGTGAAGTTTGGGGTGAAATTTTGTAAAGATACAGGTTATGGTTTTTCACACCTTTTTGAGTCTGGTATTTTTCACGTGAAAATACTGTCTCATTTACTTATATTGTTCACTACATAGTTGAAACACATTAGGCAATCTATTTCACTAGTAGGTTACTCCTAAGTGAATATAAGTAAAATCGGTAGGCCGCGTACTCTATCACTATTTCATTTGGTTTATAATTTCTCCAATATGAAAATCTAAAATCTAAAATCTAAAATCTAAATCAAAGTTTCATAATTCTACTTGAATGGTGGAATGGCTCTCTGATAAATAAAATGAAGCTCCAGTTTGTATGACATGAGTATTAGTCCAACTATTGAGTCCACGATGTGATCAAATGATAAATGTTTGAGATATTGAATTCAAATCTCAAGAGCAGTGTCCTCTTTGATAAGGAAGCTACTAAAAAAATTTCGGTGGAATGGTCTAATGGATCCTTGCACTTATCCGAGTTTATAAAGTGAACACCTCTACTTAGCTTTTTTTTCATCTGAACCCTTGACTCAATAAAAGTCAACATTTTAAATCTTATTTTGGTGTGTGTAATACAACTGCCTCCACGTCAATATTCACGTCATTTTTAAATGTTTCAATAAATTTTCTGTCATTTTTAAATGCCACATAAGAAATTAAATATTAAAATAAATTTAATTTAATAAATAACTTTTACAAATTGTAGAAAAATTCAGTAACTATGTTCTTGATGTTTGCTCACAAATTGAGCATCAAATTCATTCCAAATAGTTGAAATTTCTCTCCGATTAACTTAAAATTTTAACTATAAATTCAAATACACAAACAATATAAATCATTTTCAAAGCTTATCCATGGAGTTCATTAATTTTCAATATCCACTAACACTCACTTTCAATTCAAGTTCAAATTTTAATCATAAAAAGCATGAAAAGTTTGACTTGAGAAAGTGATTTGCAAAAAATTTAAAAAGTGAATCTCGAAGAAGGAAGATAGATTGTTTTTTATTTTAGGTACGGTAGGGGCGGGGGATGAAGAAAAGAATAGTGGTGTAGACGGGGCAGGAGAAACAGGATGGGGTCTGCCAAAGAAGAAGAAAGAAAAAAAAATGGAAGGGTGGGGGAGAGAAAGAAAAAAAATGGAGGGGTGGGGGAGACGGGGTAGGGCTGACAAAGACGAAGAAAGAAAAAAATTGGAGGAAGGGTGGGGGTGGGGGTAAGGGTTCAAAAAATTTAGAAGAAATAAATAGGTTTGGGGGGGGGGGGGGGAATAAAAATGAACGCCCACTTGCTTCCATATGCATGTGGTCACATGTCGTGTCCAACTCAACACCTTAACGCCACATAACTTAGTCAACGGTTAGAGGGATTTAAAATATCTTTTTTTAATGAGTTGAGGGGTTCATATGACAAAAAACTACGTAGAGGTGTTCAGTTTACAAACTCAGGCAAGTACAAGAGTCCAGTAGACCATTTCACCAATTTCTTTTATTAGATTTCATATAGATTCAGATTAGCTGTGTCCAAAACCGTCAAAAATAAGTTTGTCTCTTAAGGTCAGTCTAATTCAATTCGATATTAGGAACGGGTTTGAGTTAAAAAAATTTAAATTCCGTTTAAAATTGAGTCTTATAAGGCTATCATAAGTCAATCCACTGATTCTTGAGGCTAGGCCCAGGTTGACCCATGGACCAAAAAATTATTTTAGTTAAATTAATTTTTTTTAGAAAGACAAAAAAAGAAATAAAAACTTTGAATAGTTGTTAATGAATAAACACTTTGATCATTTAGTGTTAAATCCTAATCTCCAAATATAAAGTTGTTTTAATGATATTATATTTAATTAAACCTACTACACTTATACGAAATGTAAATTCACTAAAATTCTAAATGGTAAGTACAAATTCTTAATTTTAAAAATATAATAAATTGGTCTATACCTCCATCCCAATGAGCATGTGGTCATCTTGAAAACACGACACAAAGCCCCGTGTCAGCACGAGCCTAATATATATTATTTTATTTATCTTAATTTATGTGGCATGGATAAGATTTGAAGTCAATTAAATATTTATATATATATATATATATATATATATATATATATATATATATATATATACACATATATACATACACACACACACACATATATATATAAAGTGTGAAGGGCCTTAGAAATATCATTTGAACTTTTTGTCCTTCATTAAAAGTCTTTCCTTTAGACAAAATCGTCTTTTCAATATTTTTTTCCAAATATATAAAAGTTAAAAATTAATTAAATATATTTATAGTAAAATCGTCTTTAGACAACTAATATTTTTTCCTTAGTTTAAGAATTCTAAATCAACTAAATTTGGTTTTAAGAAGATTTAAAAAATTAAATAAATATCTTATGATAAAACCTTTCCTTATTAGAAGTCATCAGAATTAATGAAAACTAATACTTTTTTCATTAGTTTAAAAATTTTAAATTAACTAAATTTGATTTTAAAAGATTTTAAAAATCTATAAATAAATATAAAAGCGTTAGAATAAGAAAAATTTATGAAGTGTCAAATTTTTAAAAGTTATAAGTACGTAATAAGAATGTAATCAATAATTTTGTAAAGATTTGACTTTAAAAACAAGGAAATATTTTAAATATTGAAAAAAGGAAAAATAACCATAATTGACTTTCAAAAGAAGGAAAGATTTTAAATATATAAAAAAAAAGTACCACAAGTATGGTTTAAAATAATGCGTCTCTCTTAACCTCTGATAGCAAGGAAAAGAGGTACTGAATGTCAAATGCAAAAGTGATTATCCGTCAACCACATAGAACTTCTGGTGATAAATATATATGTACTTGCACTAAAATATATGTTTATGTTTACATTATTATATTAAAGCGTGAAGAATATTTAAAAAGTAATTTTAACTTTTATACGTTATTAAAAATCTCCGCAATAGATAAAATTATTTAACTTTAAATGATCAAACGTTACACGTGTGAGGTACGTGTGTTTTATAATCTTGTTTTAAAAAATGTTTCAGTAAATGCATCAATTATTTTGTTTGAAGTGATACAAAAATATTATAAAGAAAATCGATATGTATCTATGTGTTTAACATATTATGATTAATATTGTAAGTTAGTACGTCATCAACATATGTGTATTCGATTTACGATAACGGCAGAAAGTACATATTATGTCTTGATAGGAGGACTTGCAGTTGCGTGAGATTTCAATTGGACGAGATAACTTGTGAACACGTGATTGCAATTCTAAAAAGCAAGCATGTATTTGATACGAAGCCTTATTGCTAGGAGTTTTACTATCCTAAAACATTAAGGAAGACTTATCTAGAATCGATGTTTTCCATGCCCGATAAGAAGGACTGGATTATTTCATAAGAATTTATGGACGAAGTTGTGTTACCACTAAAATACAAACGTCCACCTGGAACGACAAAGATAAACAGGCAAAAAAACACAAGTAAAACAATCACATCCAGCAGTAATTGTTGTGGGAGATGTGGTTATGAAGGTCACAATAGGCGTACTTGCAACTTCCTTCCAAAGGAAGAGTGACAATGTAGTTAACTGATAAATAATGTTGAAATATTTCTCATCTTGTTGCTGGATTTGTTATTTGTTTGTTTCGACATTTTAATTGATGATATTGTTGTTGTTTTTTAAAATTTTAAGAAAGACAATACAGAAATAAATAACTTTTTTGTTCCTTTGTTAATTTGTAATATATGTTTTTTATGATGTATTTTGTCGTTACACATCAGATAGAAATTAAGATATATTGAACTGACAATATTATTAAATTGAATATTACTAGTTCTTCCATATTAAATGATTGAAAATTTGCACATTCTTATAGGATGTATCTCCCATAAATTTATAGATACAAGTTTAAATAATTTGTATCACTTGTAAAATATAATTTGTCTGGATTATTAAGATGTAGTAATGTAAGTTCTGCATTAATTTGCTATGCAGGTTAGAGACAACATGACTTAGTAGGAACCAAAAAGTATTATAGATGCACAATAATGCAATGTTGTGATGGTTAGTACCATTATATTGTAATATATGTTACTTTATTTTAGATATACATAGTTATAAAATATTTTAAAATATGTATCTAATACAATGTCTGTATAAAGTGTAAGAAAAACATATAACGAAACATAAATATATCTTTAAATGCTTTAGCATTGCATCATAATGGGTGACAAAATATAAGTATTTAATCATTAAACAAACATAATATATGTTTATCTAAACATCACTTTCATCATCAAAGTTTCTAACATCATCAACATTTTTAATAGACAACTAGAGAACAAATAAACAGCTACTGCATATGCAAAACACGGTCTGTTTCTTTTGGTGTGAACTTGCTCCTTGGCCTTGGTGGATCATCATTCTCAATAAAGTAGTCATTCTCTTCTTTTTCAGATCCGTACTTGCATAAAAGATGATTATATCTCAGACGATGGTATTGAGCATCAATACCCAAAGATGAAATGCCCAATCCCTCGCTTAGATACTCGACACAGACAGCTACAAATACACCACAATCCCTGCATAACAATTACTAATTTAATTAAAAACACCAATATACACGTATATGCTAATAAAATCAACCATAAAGTAATGTAATACTTATAAACTTTCACATTTTTGCTGTGCTATCTCAGATATTGTAATACCCCGCGTGTTTCTAAGCTAGGAAGTGAATAACTATTCCTACGTATGAAATCTCCTATCCTGTGATTCATATTTGAGTACATTACTTACAATGAATATCCTAGTGATAGTATAGCTTATGATGATTAAGCATGCTCGTATGAGTCACTTAAGGTAATACAAGCTAAGAGTTTTTGAATCCATCAAGTTTGAGTGTTCGATTTTGTAAGGGACATATTTGAACGAGTATAAATCGATGTTAATATGTTATTTTGGATGATTTAGACCCATTAAATTGTATAGAATCTAATTATCTTTCCAACGATATCAATTTCGCCTTAATCCAATACCCGAGCGAAAAGTTATGCCCATTTTCGTGAGAGACAGTAAGCATAGGCGATTGGTTAGGCACCGCCTAACCCAAGCATAGACGATCACTTGGGCACCACATAAGTCAATTCCAGGTGTCAAAAACACTCCATTTTGAGTTATTTTAAAGGTAATTAAGTCTTTAAAAACTCCTAACACGTCCCTAAACTTAATCCTACGAAATATATAGCTTCTAAACATATTACAACCCTATTTTCATCTCAAAGCTCATCATCCAAGAGCACTAAAGGAGAAAAACAACTAGGGTTGCATAATTAAGCTTGAAGATCCGATTTCAAGGAAATTCCTCCGTCAATCATCAAGAATCTTCCTTCAAAGGTATGCGTAGTGTTCATCCACGGATTCCTTTCGTCCGTGGAGTTCAAGA
>NC_061111.1:155350299-155368709 GCF_002878395.1 Capsicum annuum | reverse complement strand
AAATGCCTAATAAACTAGAAATCATGCAATATAGCTAAATTGTGACTAAGTGAAGGATTCATGATATGCCCTTACGTTCCAATGACTTCTATGTTGTTAATGTGACTTGTAAATGTTGTTGGAATACTCATGAACTATTCTTATGAGATTATGCTATGTTTACTTACAAATCCTACTTATGAACAAGATGTATGATAACCATGCAATCCACATGAACTTCCATGCTATTGGTATGTGTTTCCAATATGATTATACAATGAACATGATATTAAGATTGTGCAATTACTTCTATGTGATATGAAATTCTTTCCATGCAATACATTGTTGATAACCATGCATAGTATGAGATCCCTACTTATGATACTATAAATTATGGACTCTACTCTTATGATCAAGTTAGTCATGTGTGTTAGTTTCCTTCCATCGAGTCTTGGGGGTACTTGTACCCAAAAACTATAGTTGTGTGCCTAGATCCATGTCATATTTCACGATATCCAAACTCAAGCTATGATTCCATAGACTTCAGTCAGTTATGTGACTCAGGAAAACCTCATGATCTTAGTCAGTTGTCAGATATCAGTAACATTCCACCAGTCAACGGAATTCAGTAAGATTAAGTCATGCACAGTCAGTTATTCATGTCCAGTCCCTCCAGATGGGAGTAGAGGTTAGTACCGAGTGAACCCAAGGATGGGAACTCACCCGCTAGTTCAGTTTGTGATTCTTAGTAGCAATCCTTGTGTTCCAGAACTACGTAGCTAGCGTAGGTTGAGACATCTTAACCCGTCAGATTAGGGTTGATGAGGTGGCTTAACCCGTCAGTTTAGGGTTCCCACCATTCTCATTTGAGTACCTGCCACTATAGGGTTCTTACAGCTATCCTTACTAGTGGCGTGGTATTGACACCCCTCCAGTCAGGGCAAAGATTGGACCCTAGCTTAGCCATAACGGTATACATAAGGCATGTCGGTTAAACACTACTTCCCACAGTTTTAGTATCAATCTCAGTAAAAGAACTCAGGGCGTTCTTCAGATTTTAGTATATACAAGACTATCAGATACAGTCGTCCATGTTATCAGTTTCAATATCAGTCATGACAGTTATCAGTAAACCATGTATTAGCTTACAGGTCATGCTATCATGTATTCATGGTCCCAGTTTCTATATATGTGTCTTTGCACTCCCACGTTCATATTAGTCAGTCAGTGTTGTTCATGCATGAAACCCTTTACGTTCAGCCTACCTTTCTCGTATACTCAGTACTCCAGTTGTACTGATGCATTTGCGCTATGGTACTTTCTTTTCATGTTACACAATAGGTTCCGATACATGAGCTCCAGCCCAGCAGTAGCAGTAGCATTCCAGTCGCAGAGACACAGTGAGTCCTCATTGATTCGAGGACAATATGATTGGATTCATTTATTTATTTCTTCAGTTCAATTATACGGAGTTAGTTGGAGACATGTTCCTTCAACTCCTTATTCAGATAGTTTAGAGGCTTTCAGATTTATGTCCAGATTTACGTTCAGATTGAGTTGTTTTGGGTATTTTCACCCACATAATTGTATTCAGTTGAACCTTATGGCCTTAAAATACCATGTATTTCGCATTATTATATCATGATTTGCAGTATTCAAGTACAGATATCAGTCATGGGTTAGCTTGTGGCCCCTCGGGGTCATGAGCACCGTGTAGCATTATGGTTCAGCAAATTGGGGTGTTACAGATACATATTCAACTTGAAATGAATCACGTTCGGTCTTTTCTTTGTAGGATGTCAGTGTAATCCAGTCAGTTGGTACCTTTTGCTCAAAAAAGTCACTGTACTAAAGGTAAGTCGAAATTATCAGCCAGCTTCTCAATCTCACTTATTTGTGTTCTTTCTCGTGAAGAGACCATTGAATCGTACACACTAATGCATCGATCCTTTAAAGCAATGACTGTAATACCCAGTGAAAGACACCATCATATTTAATGGGTACAAAGACCTCATTGACCAGATGCCAAGGCTGACCTGCACGTGGACTCAATCCCTTGATGGTGTTAATCAATGACATCTCCATATCAGCAACCTCATCAGTATTTTCAAATGAACCTTGAGTTGCAAGTTCCTTACCAACATCAGCTTCATAGTAATTCACATATGCCTTATCGATGTACACTTTGAAAAAGCAATCTATGGTAGTGTATTTATTAATTGAAAAATTTTTGTTCTTGTACTTCTTCTGCAAGTAGTACATGATGACATCCACATGTTGTTCAAAATGTAATAAAATGGAATACATGTTAGAGTAGGCAACTGTAATGATTAAAACTCAAAGAGATACAAATTAAATTTTTCATGTATCTAAGGTGATTAAGGAAAAATGCAAGAAACTGAAATAAAAACAACTGAACAAGATACATATTCATATAGAAAGATACATGTTTTGTTATTATGTATCTAATACAAAATACATTCAGCTAAAACATCCCAAAAATATCTTTACTGTTAGAAAATCATCAAAATTTGACAAATACAAATCAACATTGCATGATCTTTAGCTTAAACAATCATTATAACTTGGGCAGTCAATGTAACAACCTCATGTGATAAACTGTAACACATCATCATAGATATCACATAATCTGAAATGCATATAGTAATAAAAATCTACTTAAATAATGTTTATAAAAAAAGTGAAGGTATTTGAAAGATCAATAATTGAGTAAGATACATATTAATATATGACTATACAACATAAGAACCCAACAGCAATACTGCAACAAATAATCAAAATTTACATAAATAAGTTGTTTTGCATGATTTTTAAATTAAAGAAATCATCTAACTTATGCAGTCAATCTGAAAACCTCATGTTATAGACTTTAATACATCATATATATCATACAGTTCGAAATGCATATACTAATGAAAATATACTTTCACGATGTCACAAATTTAGAATTTGGATATCCATTATGAAAATACCTCATCATTCAAGCACTTGTTTTGTTGATACATCAGGTAGAACCAATTCTTGAATTTTGAAAAAAAAAACTACAAAATCTAGTTGACGAAATCCAAGATTTGATCATTTAACCTTGTAGTGATCGTCCTTATATTTTCTGTAACATAAAACTACAGTAGATTTAAAAAAAAGTAATAAACTGTATATTAAGAATGAATTTATAATAAAAAAATTGTGTACTTACTTTTTCATGTGTTGCATGTAAAGGCCTTATTTGATCCATTCTTCAAAAACTTTCATCTCTACATTTGGTGAATCCCCATTAATTTCATAACCTTCAAATGGATATTTTTTTCGCTCTGTAGAATTCAATTTTTTATTTTCTTTTGAACTTGATCCAAAATGAGTTAAGAAAGGTGAACGGTAAATCTTTGACGGCTTCCTATTCTGTTTTGCAGGTGTCTTTTTAACTTCTGACACAACCTTTTTTGGTGTAGGGAAGGCAGACACAATTGAAGTCATATACTCATCAGGAGTTGTTGGTGGAGGCTTGTAAATTGTTAATGTCATATCAGGCTCTCGAATTGAAAAAATCTTATCAATTGGTTCCATTTCTTCAACAACAATCTCACTTTGTTTCTCAATTTCATCATCCTAAATATAATTTGAAACAGTAACAAATATTTTATTTTAAATCATGAGATATATATTTAAGAACTGTCATTATTTTTTTTATACTAAACTAGATTCTTACTAATAAATTACTTAAATTGTACTAGATACACAAATGTTAAATTAGATACAAAAATTAAAAATATGTATCGTTCATTGAATAACACAAGACATGCATAAACATATTACATGTATGTCTTAGTTAACATTTTATCGTCTTCAAACATTAAGAAAAGGTCATGTTAATTACAAAACACATAATGAATGTTAATTACCTTGTCTTGTTTTTCACACTTTTTGAAAGGTGATGGTGCTTGATTAACTTTATCATCCTCCATTTCAACTGATTTGTCCGTTTCTTTTACTGGACTGTCTGCACTAGTTGGTACCGCAATATGAACAACGTCATCTGAAGGATCACCGTCTTGCCGACTCTGCTTTACAATATTTTCCTGCAAATTTTTTATCAGTGATAAAGATTATTCAATACAACATTAGTTTAACATATAAGAAACAATATAATTAATACTCATACAAAGTCAGTAAACATTGAGATAGATAAACAGTATATGAGATATTAAATAGTAAATATGTATCCAAGGCCACCTTCATTTCCTCTATTTTTTTCATGACAAAATATGGACTGATGGGATTACTATGACCTTCAAAAATCGCAACATCATCTGAAAGTGTACCCCCTTTGGGGCTTTGTTTTTCAACATATGGATGAGCAACAAGAATTAATTCAATATAGCCGTTAATAACTATGTGTTGTTTTAAATTATGTTACCTTCTCCACACTCTCATTTTTTGACTGCAATGACATCAAAACTTTAGAGAATTTGTCATTCATCATACACTCCAAATCATTGAATTTCATATCAATCTAATAAATACACATAGTTGGTTAGTTAAAATGTATACTAATCAAAATTTATATGGCTTAAAAATGTAGATTCTTACCTATGTCTTTATGTTGGACTCTAACAAATCTAAGTCTGCTTTAACCAAAAACTCTTTCCTGTTTGTGCATGTATAATCATCAACCTCTTTACTCTTTTGTTCTGCATCTATTGGATTAGCCAGTATTTGTTAAGTATGAAAAAGAACATGATATAAAAATATTTTCATTATGAAAATACTATAACAGATGTTAATATGGAATACCTGCCGTCTGTTTTTCTTTTGAGGCCCGACTCTGACTTTGTTCTTTACTTTTTGATCTTTATCCTACAGGAACATCTTTTTCACTCTTTGATAGAGGAGAAGATATTGTACCAGATACGTGTATCGATTTCTTCATAAAAAATTATGGAGGAGTCGTACTAAAGTCATCAAGACTATCATGATCTGTGGAAACTTGGGGTAAATTGACTTGGTAACTCCTCTGGTTAGGATTTCCAGTTGATGAAGGCATTGAAGATGTACTAGGGTAATCAGATGCAAAACTAGTTAGCGGCAAATCAAGTTTTTTCAACTCCTCAGCTGTAGGAACAATGTTGAAATATGAACACTATGTACAAAAATTTTATACATGAAAAATGATTACAACAAAAACAAAAAATAATATAACGCAATATATGAAAAAAATTCAATCAGTATCGTACCTTGCTAAACATTTTGATCATAAACTGATTATACTGAGGCCGAACTACAACAACCCTCCAATTCAACATACGAGGTATATTATTACTCTCCTTCATAACAACTTTGGTATCAACATTTGAACAGATTTCAAACATCTAGACATTAAGAACCTGAGGGATTCCACCCAACCTATAAAGTTGCTTCTCCACGAAAAATTCTTGCCTAAGTGAGGCCATCAACCTGAAAAAAAAAAAATTACCCCAAGGAAAGAATTCATATTTTCCATCTTCAACCATTTTGAAATCAGAAAATGGAATAGGAGAAGCATTCAGTTATAAGTAGATGAATGTGTGGATGAAGTATAGGATTGCCATCTGGAGGGCATCCTGTTTGTTTTTAAAATTTACCTTCAGAAAATGTTTCACCAATGCCTTCTTATCAATCCCATTTGTTGATTGGGGAAAATACCTTCTCAAAAGACAAATCTTAGAAGAATCTTCATATTTGAAATCATCAACATTACCAAAACAGATTAAGCCAGTTATCAAGGAGTATTCGTAGATGGAAAATCTTAGAATCTGGCTCTTGACAAACACATGTATCTCTTCTTGATTTGTTTGCTTTATCTAAAGCATAAGAAGACATTTTGTTACTTTTTCAATATAATTTTAAAGAGGTATGTTAAGATAACATCCAAAAATAGTCTTCTCAAATAAGTCTAAAATTTCTTGTCCGACTACTTCTTTAATTTCATCCTTAAATCTTAAATTGCATGAACTTTCAAATCTAAGTGGATGAGATGGAATTTCCTTTATAACATAACTCAGTCCCTAAAAATGAAAAAAAATAAAAATAATTAAAAAAGTTGATATGCAACAAATCTACATTAAGACATTACAGTACAAACAAAAACTCTAAGAACATCATAATGTTAGATACAAGTTAACACAACATATATGTAGTAATAAACTTGTATCTTTTATAATACGACTTTCAATAAAACTAAAACATTACTACATACATTTCAATGAATTAACACAATATGTTAACACAATTTTAAGATCGTACAGTATAAACAAAAACTCTAAGAACATCATAATGTTAGATACAAGTTAACACAACATGTATCTATGAACTTATAAACTTGTATCTTTTGTAATATGACTTTCAATAAAATAAAACAACACTAGATACATATCAAAGCATTAACAGTAACTCACAGATACAAGTTAACACAACATTTATTTATGTACTTATAAACTTGTATCTTTTGTTATATTAATATCAATAACACATAAAAAAACACAAGATATACATAAAATTGTCAACAAAGAACCAGATAAACAATGAATTTTAAAACGTATCATCCAAGTCAAAATATGTATCTTGGTCAAATATTCAACAAATCTGAACATGCAAATACCTTAGGAAGATTATCTCTGGAAATTGCTTTGACAATTCTTCTTCTCTTGGCGGGAGCTTTACTTGCAGAACTACAAGATCCTCTTTTCTTATAACCACTTTCTATTTTCTTGCCCTTCTTAGCAGGCTTTTGCTGCAATTTCTTCATAGTATGTGGATCGTTTCTACGCTTGGATATATTTTCATCAAAACCAACAAATTCATAGTCAAAACTTCCAGGAACGAAGTTTACAACTTGTTGATATTCTTTGATACTTCCTAATAGAGACAACCCAAGAGTAAAAGAGGGTCCCAAATCACTATTCATAATGTTAATTCAAAACAATGTAGCCTTAAAATTGAGTATTAAAGAAATTACTCAACCAAAACACTGAAATTTCACTTTGCAAACATAGGCACACAAAAAAAAAATTGAAAAAAAAAGCGTAAAAAATGATTAGAAAAAATTGAAGTTGATTTTAGGGGGAAATTATCTTAATTCAAAGGTTTGAATTAGATGGAGAGCTTGGATAGAAACCGCGACTGAAATTACGGCGTACAGAGAGGAGAAACGGGTTAATTTTTTAGTAAAGAATCAGCTTCTAGTAGGAGGTTTTAACTTGTATTCTCAACTTTACCAAAATGTTGTAAATATTGGGATTTATGTAATATTTTAGAAGTGGGGGGATTTTTAGTAATTTAGAAACTTAAGTTGTTTATTTAGGTAATTTTTTCTACAAAAAAATCAAAGAAATATGTAAAAAAAAAAAAAAAAAAAAAAAAAGGAAAAGTAAATAGAGCCTGAAATAACTACTTTTGGCTCATCCCAAGAGTAAAAGGTGCAAACTATTGCTACCAAGTGGCCAAGCAATTTCAGTTTTCATTTTCTTGCCTTTCTTGTTGCTTCTGCCGCTTATCTTTATTTTTGTTTTATTTTTTTTAAATAAAAGGAAAGTTGGCTACTCTTTGTTTTTAATTTACTGCATCCTTTTAAATTTTTTATATTTTTTTGTTGAAGCTCCATTATTTTAAGGGGAAAAATCTATTTTCTTAATCATATTATTTTTTTCTTAACAGTCAAATATAAATTTGTATTAATATATTTACTATTATTTTTATCAATTAAATATAAAAGATGTGTATTTTTATTTATTAATTATATATATATATATATATATATATATATTTCATACAACAATGAAATAGTTTCCATACATAGTGTGTGTGCATATATATATTAAACATTTACATTTTTATACAATACCTACAATATACTTTTTTATCAATGAATGTTTCATCTTCACTTTTTATAAAATATATATACACATCTTATACATATTCAATCATGATAGATATATTTTTACACAACAATGATATAATTTTTATACACATTCTATACGTATACATATTTTATATAATAATTATGCAATTTCATTAGAGGTCTTATACACACACACACACACACACACACATATATATATATATATATTATACAACAACTATATAGTTTTTATACACATTTTATACAGTTTTTTAGGTCTTTTTGTTAAAAGTGACAAAAGAGTTTTGAAATAAGGTGTAGGTGACTCAAGTTTTAAAATTTGATGGTAGGTGACAATTACTTTATTATGGATCAATAAAGTTGAAAAAATTTGAGAATAGCACAAAAGTTTTTTAAATTACACGTTGATCCAAGTAAAACCTAATATAATTAGAAACAGAGGAAAAAACATGTGTTTCTCTCTCTTCTCATTTATTGTTGTTTTCTCACTCTTCACGATTTTTGTTGTTCATTATTGTTGCTGATTTATTCATCATCTTCTGCTTCATTATCATCATCTTCTTCTTCATTATCATCATCATTTTTTTCTTGTTGACTATTGTTGTTATTGTTAGCGCTACTGCTGCTACTTGACCAATTTTTTAGGTCAAATTTTGTTTCATACATCACTTTGAAATCACTTCATAGCTGACTTTGGTAAGTAGAAATATGATTTTTAGTTGAATTTTTCATCTGGGTAGACTGCTACTGTTGTTTATTCAACAATGGATAGAACCCGAACATGAATACAACATAAGCTTCATCTGTTCCAACGGATGTGACACATCTATTGTGATAGATGAGTCATCTGTTGCAACGGAAGACTCATATATTGAATTCATGTTTATGGTTCTATAGTTCTGTAACATGAATCAAACAAATGGTCCATCTTTTGCAACAGAGGAGTCACCTATTGAAACATATTGCTCACCTATTGTAATAGAACCTGAAGTTAATTCCAACAGATGACTCACTTGTTGGTATTTGTGTTGCATAATATAAAACCTGAAGCTGATTCCAACAGATGGATCATTTGTTACAACAGGTGATCAATCTATTGCAACAGGTTAGTGATCTTTGCAACAGATGACTCACCTGTTGGTTTGCAACAGGTGACTCATCTGTTGGAATTAGCTTCAAAGGTTGTGTAGTACTTCCCAACAGGTGAGTCATCTGTTGCAACAAATAAGTCACCTATTCCAACAAATGACTCATCTATTGAAATCAGCTTCAGGTTATATAGTGTCGTAACATGAATACCAATAGGTGATCATCTGTTGCAACATATAACTCACTTGTTGCAACATATTATTCACATGTTGCAACATGTTACTCATTTGTTGGGGTTCATATTATAGTACTATACAATCACTATTAATTTTATTATCATGTCATTATTAATATTTTTTTAACTAATGTCTTTATTTAGGTACCACTAATGGAGGGATCAATAACAATAGGGGTGAATTGTCGTGGTGAATGGATCGAGAAGAGCAATCAATATGTTTGGCATTGGAAGGAGGGTGAAATGCTAGAGACGGTAGCTATGACAGTCTAAAGTGATTTTTTGTATTATGATTTTGTGAACTTAATCAGTAACTATTGTGGACGGAATTGTCAACCAGAAGAACACGTCATCAGCTACATATATAGTTCCTTTGAAAATCAGAAAATATTTTATGGTGGAAAATATTTTCCAGAAAATATTTTATGGTGTTTGGTTGGTGAATAGAAAATATTTTTCTTAAAAATGTTTTTAGTTGTTTGATTGGTGAGAGGAAAAAATATTTTTTGAAAAATACTACTGAAATATTAACTAGTATATCAAACAACTCAACATTCTATCGGAACTAATTTAAGCATAGCAAATATTACCAATATCGAGTATCAAAATATTACAAGAAGCTAAAATTTAAGCAACTATTACTCACATAATTCAAGCTTCTTAATCAATTCCCACAAATGCACAAAAGAGAGAAGTTTGGAAGCAAATACACGATACATTATCAAAAGCAAAAGAACAGAGAGAAGTTTGGAAGCAAATACACGATACATTATCAAAAATAAAAGCGTGCAAATAATAGTTGCTTCCAATTCCTATGAAGCTAAACCAACCAATAGGTGTCACTATTGTTATTGCTTGAATCGTTCCAACCACACCTTACGAAGATTTTGATTTTTGACCATGAATGCCTTAACTAGAGCATCACCTCATACCGAATAATCAAAAGCATCACTGAGGAAATCTTCATTATAACCTTCCATTGCCATTACTTCTTCATACAACTTTGTCACATCTAGACGACTATCAATCATTCTACCGATTATCGTTGCCACTTCACCAAACTTTATTGATATATCACCAACGATATCTTGCATCTCAAAAGAATGTTTTCTTTTGCGACTTGCCTTGATTTGAGAAACTTCGGTTGCTTGCACATCCTTTTCGATGGATGGTCCTTCAAGGTCATTATCATTATCTTTCTTAGAAAAAACTATCAAAATCTATATCTTTGAATGATTTAGCACAATCTCCCCTAGCCCGATCATTTCCACACACAAGAGACATTTCGTCAAACATTTCAATTTTTTTGTTGATGAACTTGTCATGATTAGGATGTGCCTATAATACAAACATTAGAAATAAGATAGAGAGGTTTCCAAAAGACCCCCGGCTCAAAATAGAATAATGCTCAATATAAAACAATCTAGACAAGGCATAGTCAAAGGACAAAATATCATAAAAGACAAGGCATAGTCAAAGGACAAAATATATAGAAATCAACATATTTTGTTTGTACTGAAGAAGAGGCAGATAGCCTAGTAGTTTTCAATTTTCATGATTATCAATTGACCATTACAATTTTCTGGTTTACATCTCCACTATAAACGTTCCCTCGTGTGCTATATTTCACCTCTTTTTTATTAGATAGAGTAGTCCTACAGCAGAATATATCATCAAGATAAAAGCCATTTCGATAAAAAAAAATAGATAGAAGTCAGCAAGATTCTATAGTTCTGGATAGGCTAGTTGAAAATGCAAACTTCATTTATCTACTTGTTTAGAAGAATATATAGCATTGCACTTCTTCATAAATGCTCGAGGACCCCAAATGAGTTTTATCTTTTGTACCTAACTAGGAAACAACTAGAATTCCAACATATTCCCAGCAAAAAAGATAACAAGTACAACTGGAGCAAATTCTAGAAGACAATTTGAACTTTTAAAGCATCTCCAAGTATAAACTTGAGTTTAGAGTAATGAATGCAGTATGTGTTATGACATTTTTCACTTCCCAGCACCAAAATTTTGAACTTTCCCCTGCTTTCAAAAAAAGAATCACATATAGGGTGAATTTATTTTCATCTTCGTACAAAAGAAAAGGTTGAAAAACTGATACATCCTCAGGCCATATACGTTGCCAACCTAGAAATTCAATACATCATTGGTCAACATCTCAAACCAGATTTTTAAAAGAAAACTAACCTTAAATCCATCAATGCAGAAACATTAGAAGGATTCAAGAGTGAGCGAAAAATCTTAAAGGCCTAAACTCAACCTACTAATGGCAAGCAACAAAGCAAATAGGTCACAAACATAGTGCAAAATTATTAGATGGGAAATTTACTCATAACTCACTCTATCCGAAGACAAATTTACTCATAACTCAAGACTTTTTCAGGTTATTGACTGGTTCAATTTTGGCTCATGAAATGATGCATGCATGGTTGCGGCTTAAAGGTGGATCTTTTATTGTGATAATACCTAAATGTGATATCCTGTTACATATTTACGATTCTGACGATAATACAAGCAGCTAACCTCCATTTTCTCATAGTTGCTCTGTCATTGAGAATCATGATATTATGTCTCTTAAGAAATCATAAATGGATATGCAAGTTGGTGATATCAAAATATACTATAATTAATTTTCACTAGCTTTAGATCAAATAAGTTCAACACATGTCGCTGAGGTACACTATCGCTAGAGACCATATGTTTTGAATGCTGGAAGGCAACAACAACAACTTACCCAATGTAATCCTACAAGTAGGGTCTCAAAAGGGAAGTGCATATGCAAACCTTATCCCTTCCTTAAAAAGGAAGAGAGGTTGTTTTTGATAGACCCATAACTCAAAACAGATGAAAAGGACAATAACAACAATACACAGGAAGAACCAAGAAGAAAATACAATAATTAAGTCTAAGGGAACAACCAAAAGAATTAAAAATCTAAGAATACAAAAAATACAAGAAGAAGACTAATAATCTGGGAATGGAAAAACAAAACACTTGACTACCTACTAATCTACTATCATAATTCTCTATTTTTTTTCATATATCGTTGCGTTACTAATTAAAAATCCACATGTTTTAGCTCAGTATTGATCCGTAGATGATCTAAAGAATAACTGTTAAATCTTCAGAATAAATAACTAATTTAATACTACAAAAGGCATCAATCAACCAGCCAGAGGGGGGACTCACAGGTAAGACCCCCAAATGTAATAAACAGGAGAACATCAGGGTCTAAAACTATTGCTTACCTGAATATGGACCGCATAGACTTCGGGAGTGGCCATAATCATCTTCAAGTTGTCATCTCATCCAAGACCACTTTTTTTTAGTAGAGTTTGGATTGTACTCCAAGTGTTTCTTGTTATTTTAAGATGATTCTCCACATGCTTAGATGAACAATCCATTCCTAGTTGTTCGTTAATGGCATTCGAAACACGATTAAATGAGCTGGCCTTAAACTGATTCATCGATTTATTCCCTTGCTTTAATTCATTGGGTAGAATCTCCAACATCAAATATTCCATTATTTTTGAGCACCTAAACTGCTTCTCGCCTTTTTTTCCCATGATTTACTGTTACAAGTCAAGAAACTACGTGAAAAATTCATACTCAACAGAACACAAATACAAATTAGCAGAAACCTGTGAACTCTAGATATACAAAATAAAAATAGTAGTAAAAAGAACACTCAAAGATAATATGAAAAACAATAATAAGCCATAGAAGTATTTATTTCATACAGGATCTAGCCAATTACTACAACAATACGAAGAAATAAGAAAATATCAAAAGCAAAATCAAGCAGCATTGTCTATTTAACTATCAAAGTTTCTTAATACACTAAAGTCCCTCATTCCTTCGCCTATCATAATTTACAAACATGGCATGAGAAATTGTATATCTTTTTTATGACCATTGTCTAAATTCTTCATGCCTTTCTCTTTGTGTTTGATAGCTTGGACTTCGTTGAGAATTTTGAGTAATTTGAGCATTTTGAGGTTGAATTACTGCTTCAACATCTACTTCTTGTATTATCATGTCATTTGGCTTCAAATCAACTATGTGATTATGTAAAACACACAACGCTAATACCACATTCACTTGTGTCTTAAAGTCCCAAAAAGTTTCATTGTCAATCACACGAAATTATCATTTTAGAATAGCAAAGGCACGTTTAACTGAGGATCTCAATGATGCATAACGAAGATTGAACAATTTTTTTTCATTTTGGGGAGGACAATTACTATATTCTTGCAAGTTATAGAGTATTCCATGATAAGGAGTAATAAACCCTTTACGAAGTCCACATCCCGCATCTACAAGATAGTATTTATCTACAAAGACAAACTAAAGTTAATTAATATACTTTGTTCACCTACGTTTCATATAAACTACTTTATATTGAATAAGATACCTTGTGGGATTTGGAGACCATGTGGTCTCTCCAATGCATCATTTAATATGCGAGAATCATGTGCAGATCCTTCCCAACCAGCAAGCACATATGTGAACTTCAAATTAAAGTTAATAGAGGCTAATACATTTTGTGGTGTTGTGTCTTTTCAACCACGAAATTTATTTTGTTGTTCAATAGGGACAGTTGCAAGCACATGTGTTCCATCTATTGCTCCTACATAATCCTATACACAACTTAAGTTAATAATATATAGTATTTTTAACAAAATGTCTTAAAATATAAAATTTTAGTATGTCACTTACGGTAAACCAGGGATAATACCGATGGTTGTTCATTATCTCTGGTTGGACGGTTTCATCCGATGATTTTATAAGGATTGGATAGAGCTTCAAAACTGCTTGAAGCATAGTGTGGAAGCATCGATGAATAGACTTGATTGACCTATAAAAGTGTGATCCAATCTTTTGAAATCGTTCATTAAAACCAACAATCTCTAAAAATATCAGCACTTGTTCTTAAACAGACATATTTTTGGTTGAACACAAGAAACTACTCTTTCTAAGAGCATTGGATAGTTCATAAAACACATTCTTACTCATTCTTATCTGACCTACATAGTGAACATCACTTCCATTCAAAATACTATTCATGTAAAATTCTCTTTCTTGATCTTTATTAACATATGGTTCTCTAGGAATGTTACTTTCATGTTCGTAGAAAACAATTATTGCAACCCTGGTAGCTAAAACAGATGTAGCTGCAACTCCAATTATTGTATCATCGTTATCTTGGTTAGTCGAATCCATCTATTGTACTGACCAATGTAATTTCATTTATTATATACAACAACAACAACATGCACAGTATATTCACACCAAGTGGGGTGTGGGGAGGGTAACTGTACGCATTCCATACCACTACCTTAAATGTGAAATAGAGAGGCTATTTCCGATAGACCACCGGCTCAAAATAAAGCAATTTAAGTTCAAAATTCAAATCATCAAAAAAGAATACATTGAATCATAATAGTTGGTTTAAGTATGCCACAATTACGTAATGCATCTTTTCTTCTAGTACTATTTGGATTAATAATAATAAAAATAAGAAAATTTATTCAACATGATAGGAAAATTATGTAAGAAACGAAAAGGGTAAGTTTATTTTTCTCCCATATACTCTAACCCACCAAATCCAATAATATATAGATATTTGTTTGTACTTTTTTGGATAATATGGAAGAAAAACTGAAGCTTTTTGCCCAAAAGTTAAAGTTGGGATAAAACAGAAAGATGAAACCAGTTCCTCCTTCTTGTGATAGAAACCAGCTCCTCCTTCTTGTGTAGTCGAATTATGTTTAATTTTTACTTGTAAATATAATGGTAGTATTAATATAGCAACTCAAGTCTTATCAAGAAATAGACCCAATCAAACAAAATTGAACTCAAATGAAAAATTCAAATTTCAATTTTTGCACAAAATTGGCCTCAAATCAGAAAATCAAACAAGCAAAAAATAAAAAATTGTAAAACTTTTTTACCAAGCACCATAAAAGAAATTAGTTATGGACATACCTTTGAAATTTTTGCAATGGGGAGAAGAAAGAGAGGGGAGAAAGCCCTAAATTTGGAGACAACAATGATCTGTGCTGGTAGTGTCGATTTTGTTGGAGGTAAAAAAGAGAGATACACGCATAAGCTCTTATGTTTGGAAAATGACTTCCCTTGACTTATTAGGGAAGTAAGTTTCCCTCAAAATAAGGAAAACAAGTGGCTTTGGAAAATATTTTCTAAAAAATTTTTTACAACCAAACATGGGAAATGGAAAAATGCTTTCTAGAAAACATTTTCCATCATACCAAACACACCCTACCTTTCAAAATAACCGATCAAGTTCGGTTGTGTACTTATCTGAGTGATTCAACTAGGCCGGTTTTAAGGGTGTATGTGGTTGAAAAAACGATAGAGAATGAGAATCAGAATGTAGAATAACAACAACAAGACATGTTTAATGATAAATTGGATGATCTGGACATGAATATTCTAAAAGATGATCAAACACCTACGTTGTTGTTGTGAGCAATATGGTTGGTAGTTCTTCTCAATCAACACATTCAGGCAATCATTAAGATAATGAGACTAGTTTTTACAAGGGAATGTAATTCAAGGATTATATAGAACTATTTACTTCTTTGTTTATTGCTTGCTTGAAAAAAGATTTCAGACTAAAGAATGTGATTAATTCGAGCAAAGTCTTTTATTTTAGATGTGCTTATTCGGACTGCAAGTGGTGGTTGGGGGATGTGAAATACTTAAGTTTAGAAAAATTCGTCATTAGTGTTTATCAAAAGTATCACACATGTGGTTCAGAGGATACGATGATCCAAAATCCTCACGCCACGGCAAAGGTCCTTGGTAGTTATTTCCAAAATAGATTCCCCAATGGCAAAGGCCCTTCTGCAGCTGATATGGCCAATCAATTCCATACAGAATTAGGTGTTACAATTAGTTATTGGAATATTTATATGGCTATGGGGATTGCCAAGGACTTGGTTAGGGGAACACATGAGCATGGGTCTGCAGTCCTCGATGACTACCATTACTGGTTGAGTCCACAAATCTCGAAAGTAAGATGGCATTGCATGTTGATGAAAAGGGAAGGTTCAAGTATTTTTTTGTATCCTACGGTACTTGGATTCTTGGTTTTCAATAGTTGAGAAAATTCATAGCCGTCGATGGGACTTTCTTGAGGAGCAAATATAATGGAGTTTTGATAGTGGCGGTGGCACAAGATACCGAGACAACATCTTTTTCATCGCTTTTTGTGTAGTGAAAAGAAATGTGATACCTTTTATGCATAATTTTTTGAAAAAGTGCGAAGCTGTGTTGACGATACCGAAGAGTTGTGTATAATTTTGGATAAGCGTCCAAGTATTCGAAAAATGGGTTCAATTTTTTTTACTTCAGCTCACTTTGATTGTTGCATGAGGCATCTAGGAGAAAATATTTGAAACAATTTTCATAATGAAAGGGTCGTAATTCTTTTTTATAGAGCAGCTAAAGAATATAATAGAGCAGAGCTTTTTTGACCATTTCAATCAAATAAGGGATATGCATCCCAAGGCAGCACAATATCTAGAAGTGTCGGTTTTGAGAGATGGAGCCGGGCATTTTGTCCTGCAAATAGGTACATTCTTATGAATTTAATGTCTTGTTTGAGTTACAACTTTGTAATACTTAATGCATGATGGTGTACTAAGTGATTTTTTATATAGGTATAATATTATGACGTTAAACATAGCTGAATCATTAAATTCAATATTTGGAATGAAAGAGAACTTCTCATTGTGGAGATGTTTAAGGAAATAAATAAGAGGTATGCTGAAATATTTCATGAAAGTCATATTTAGTTCACGGACACAAGAAATAGATTTGTTCTAGAAGCAGAAATACAAATATCAATGAACATCAATTTGGGGAATAGGTTATTTGCTCACCAAATAGCAGATTATAAGTTCAGTATCGACGGTCATGGTGATGTTGCCACGTTTGATCTTCAAACAAGATCTTTTACATGTAGAGTTTTTTACTTAGACAAAATACCCTGTCCACATGCTATGACAGCACTACGAGCCCAATACGGTGTACAATATAGAACTCAAACTTATGAGTACTCGTCTTCATATTATTCGTTGAAAAGATATATAATGGCATGTAGTGAAAATATTAATCTGATGCCTCCTGAAGAATCTAGGTTTGTTCCTGTAGAGATTTTAGAGAGATTAATACCTCTTCCATATATTGATCCAAGCACTATCAAATCAAGAAAAGGCGATATAACAGGAGACATGGAGTCGGAGAATTATTTTTATCAAGAAAAAATAAGTGCTCCATATGTAAATATGTTGGCCACAAAAGAACTACATGTCCGGATCGTAATGCACCATGATAGTTATAATAGTAAAACTTGTGTTGTTGTTTGTTACGGACTTTGATATTTTTAACTCATTGTTGTGGATGTAAATGTTATTATTTATTACATAAAATATCTTTTTATTAACTTGTGCATCAATAAAAATAGGTAAAACAAGACTTCTTACCTTTTCAATAACTGTTTCTTGTAAATAATAACTATTTTTATTGAGCTGTTGCAACAGATGGTCCATCTGTTGCGACAGATGGACCATCTATTGGAGTAACTATTTTTAATCCTCCCAACAACTGATTCATCAGTTGCAACAGATGAAATATTTGATTCATCAATTATTTTGAATGTGTTAGACAAAATGTCATGACTGTTCACCTTTTTTTAATAATTATATACCATAATTAATTCAAACTGGTGACTTTTTGATTATTTAAATAAAAAAATAGATTTAAAAACATAAAAGGTGAAAAGTCATGACTTCTTGCCAATTTAATATTAACAGCAGTTATTAAAATAAAATAACCCTTTTTACAACTTTAAATTGTGTTTATCATTTATTTCCTTAGTATTTATTTACGAATCATTTTTCTTTATTAAATAATCAAAAAGTCCTGACTTTTCACCCTTTTAATAACCTTTTTTTTTTGTTAATAAGCATTTTTAGTTAGCTTTTTCAACAGGTGGACTATCTGATGAAACATATTTTTCATCTATTCAAAGAACACAAACCAGTGGCAAGAACTGTATTGTGTTCTTCCAGCAGATCTATATCAATAAATGTGTCATCTAAGGGAAGGAGAGGATTATGAGTATTTTTCAACAGATTACCCATCTGT
>NC_061111.1:155272355-155347299 GCF_002878395.1 Capsicum annuum | reverse complement strand
GAAGATTAAACATTGTTTGACATTGATGGGGTAGGAAGAATAAGGTGCGTGCAGTGGATGGATCTACTTTTATGCGTGGAAGTTATGTATTACTGATTAGGTTATTGTGACAACACACATAAAGTACAATGATTTTGTGAATGCATTTTTTTACCGATTAGGAATTGATCCTTCAAATAAGATCCTGCATTTTATAGTTATGTTTAATAGTGTGAACTGATAAAGCCGACGGGTTCCTAGAAGGTGGTGTCGATATCCTGTTACAATTTAATGGCACTTTTGCTCATGTTTATGTATCAAGTTTTAAGAAGGGATCAATATTTGATGGCACTGTAGAGATTCAATAAGTGATTGGACTGATTTTAATGTTGTAATGGACTTTGAAAAGGCCTTCGAAGCCTCCTAGTGCAGCAAACAAGAATGGAAAACCAATAGAAATTTTCCTGATCCAAATTTATATGGATGGGTTATTCAGGGAGACGGTTATACAGCAGAATGTATTGTAGGAAAATACCTGCACGGAAAAAAAAAGGAGAAGACTATATGTCAACTCAGACCTTGTTAAAGAGGAAACACATGGTAGCAAGAAAGGAACTTCTAGCTAATCTGGCCAATGAAATTGACTTGAAAGATGAAAAAACTGAATGAGCTACAAATGTGAAAGTGTATCCAAAAGTTAAAATCCTTCAATCATTTTTGAAAATAAAAATATCTAAGTGGACTAAAGGTGGACACTTTGCTAGGTAACTGAGACTAGTTAGCGTGGCCTGAATGATGACCCACATAGTGTAGAATCAGAACTCTAAGGAAGCACATTTACGATCATTGAGGACAAGAAAGATGTACAGTCAGGAATGAAACTTAAACCAAGAACTTCTGAGGTAAAAATAAGGAAAGCCAAGGCATCAATTTCTGAAGTCTAACTTGCATCCCTTGCCTTCTGTTTGTGGTTCTAATCAGGTCAATGGCATTAGAAATAAAAAGCTTTGAAGTTGGGCAGAAATCCCATGGCTTTTGTTTCCACTATCTTTGACCTGACCAGAACCACAAACAGAAGGCCCGTGATGGAATTTTAACTTCATAAATTGCCACCTTGGCTTGATCCCTTATTTTGACTACAAGATTTATTAGTTTAAGTTTCATTCCTGACTATCCATCTTTCCAAACCTCGGTGCCCGCAAAGCTTCTTTCTTAGAGTTGTGATCCTGTATTTGTGGGTCATCATTCAGGTCACACTAACTATTCACAATTACCTAGAAAAGTGTCCAGCTTCAATCCACTTTACCATTTTTCTTTTCAAAAATGAGTGATGGATTTTCATTTTTGGATACCCTTTGATTTTTGCAGCTCATTTGGTTTTTTCGTTTTTCATGTCAATTTCACTGACCAGATTTGCTACACGTTCCTTGCTACCCTGTGTTTCTTCTTTAATAAGGTCTGAGTTGCAATATAGTCTTCAGCACCTCCCCTTTCACTCGCAGATATTCTCCCAAGCACCTTTTGTTATATAATTATCACCCTGAGCAACCCATCCATATAAATTTGGACCATTTCAATAACTATATTGATTTCCATTCTTTTTTCCAGTAGTGTGAGGCTTTAGAGGACTTTCAAAAATGTATTGAACCCTTAAAATAAGTCCAATCACTATTGAATCTTTACACTGCCACCAAAAACTTGATCCCTTCTCGAAACTTGACACATAAATATTAGCAAAACCATCATTAAATCGTAACATGTTATCGACATCACCTACTTGCTCCCTCATCCTTATCAATTCAAATCTATCAATCTTAACTGTAAAATGCAATATCTTGTTTTAATGATTAATGCCTAATCAGTAAAAAAACTTTATTCACAAAATAAGTGTACTCTATATGTATTTTGATGATAATATGATTAGTAATACATACCTCCCACATATAAAGTAGTTCTATTTGCAAGCAGCTTATTCCTCTGAACCCATCTTTACTCTATCCTTTTATGTTGGTTAGGCAAAAATTAATCCACTTTTACTTTCTTTTCTTTTGGAAGACATCTTTTATCTACAAACGAGATAAAAACAAAAATAACATTACAATTGATGTCTGCATAGTTTTAAAAAAGGGTAACACAAAATTTAATAAATACAACACAATACAATTATCATTCCAATAGATGACCCATCTGTCGTAACAAATTCTCCATATGTTCAACATTCCCCATCTGCTCAACAGATGACCCATCTGTTTCAACAAGTGATCGACATATTGCAATAGATGAGTTATTTATTTTAAGACCTCAAACTAGCATTTCTATAGGTTTGATTTCTTCTAATAGGTGCTCCATCGATTGCAATAGATGGGTCATCTATTGGAATAGTTGTTTGGATATATTCCAACAACTGATTCATCAGTTGCAATAGATGGAGAATCTACTGGAAGACCTATTTTAATATCTTCCACCAGAGGTTCCACCTGTTGCAACACTAACACCACCAACACCATCAACATCACCAACACCACCAACATCATTAACAACATCAACAAAAAAATCAACAACAAAGAAACAAATAAAAAACAAATAATAAAAACCAATACTACCAACAAGGCTTTTTAAGTTCTCCAAACAGATGACTTTCTTTGCATATTTTAATAAAAACCATGGTTCATTCATTCAAGACTTAAAAGACACCTTTCCTTTAATTTTCTCAATAAATATGATATGGGTAATGGGTAAATAAATAAAAATAAAATATTTAAATAACCAATATAAAAATATGATATTAACAATTTTAATTTTCATCATAGAAAACATGAAAAATTTGACGAAACAGGTAAAGAAGAAGAAGAAGAGAAGGCAAGAATAATATCAGAGAGCGCAGATCTAATAGTGAACTATACCTGCCATGTCAAAAGAAAACGGATCAAAACACCAATTTCAGTCGAGAAAAGATAAAAATTAGTTTAAATCTAAAAGGATCCTTAGGCGAAAGAGGAGGAAAAAGAGAGAAAAAAAGAAGACGATTGGGATTAACCTAAAAAGGAGAGATGAATTACTTTATGGTTGAATGAGATCAAAATTATAGGGAAGGGTTTAAATATTTATTAATTATTTAAAATGGTGAAATGTTTTGGGGAGAACGGAGAGACAGTGATGGTGACATTTAAAAGACAAGATAAGACAACTCAAGGAGGAGATATTTGAGTTATCCAACAAAATTTTTTACTACCTTAGTATTTCTTTTTTATATTTTGGACATAAAATTACTTTATAATAAAAAAAGATCTTAAAATAGATAAGTCATTTGTTGCAGCCGATGTCTACATCTGTTTGAAAATTTCCAATAGATCAGTCATCTGTCACAACAAATGGCAACATCTATTTGTTAATTTCTAACAGATAATTCATCTGTTGTAACAGATGTCATTATTTATTTGATAATTTTCAATAGATAAGTCATCTATTACAATAGATGACATTATCTATTTGATAATAACCAACAGATAAGTCATCTATTGCAATAGATTAACCATCTATTATAATAGATGTCTATAATTATTTGATAATTTTCAATAGATGTGTCATCTGTTGCAACAAATTATTTCTCTCTTTATTCATATCAACAAGCCATTGTTTGAAATATCAAAATTGTTTAGCTAGAATTAGGGATGAGTTCATAGGTTTAACTATAATTTCAATTGAATCATTGTATTTTCATGATGTTGATATTGTTTCGTCCTGACTGCAGTCATTAATTGATCAATTTGACTTGAAATGATTCAAATCAAGCCATTGTTTGAAATATCTAAATTGATTTGGCTAGAATTAGGGATGAGTTCATAGGTTCAACTATAATTTCAATTAAGTCACTGCATTTTCATAATGTTGGTATTGTGTTCGCCCTGACTGGAGACATTAATTAATCAATTTGAGTTAAAAAAATTCAAATCAAGCCATTGTTTGAAATATCTAAATTGATTTAGCTAGAGATAGGGATGAGTTCATAAGTTCAACTACAATTTCACTTGAGTCGTTGGATTTTCATGATGTTGGTATTATGTTCGTCCTGATCGAAGCTATCAATTGATCAATTCAAGTTAAAATGATTCATATCAAGCCATTGTTTGAAAATCTAAATTAATTTGGCTAGAATTAGGGATGAGTTAATAGGTTCAACTACAATTTTAATTGAGTCATTGGATTTTCATGATGTTGGTATTGTGTTCGTCATGACCGGAGACATTAATTAATCAATTTGAGTTAAAACAATTCAAATCTAGCCATTGTTTGAAATATCTAAATTGATTTAGCTATAATTAGGGATGAGTTCATAGGTTCAACTACAATTTCAATTGAGTTGTTAGATTTTCATAATGTTGGTATTGTGCTCATCCTGACCAGAGTCATCAATTGATCAATTTGAATTGAAATGATTCATATCAAGTCATTGTTTAAAGTATCTAAATTAATTTATCTATAATTAGGGATGAGTTCATAGGTTCAACTATAATTTCAATTGAGTCATTGCATTTTAAAATTAATTAAGATCAATTCGAACCAAATTAACATTTTAAAAACTTGTCATTCTTTTATAAAATATAAATCAACCCATACAAATCATCCATTTACGGAAAAAATATTTCATTATTTTAAATCTCGAGTCCTCTCTCTTTTCTTTCTCTCTCAATAATACAAATGACAACTACTCAACATATTGCTCAACCTTTCATAACAGATCAATTTTCTTCCCATTTTCAACCACAGTTGTTATTTTTTACTTCCTTCTTACTTGTATCCATCGTTTTCTCTCTCTTTCCAGGTAACAGAGTTTGAGAAGAGTTCTACATTTATTATTTTATCTAAAAATTAGGGCTTTTTCTTTAATAATAAAAAATAAGACTTTTAGTTTATTATCTTCGAGAATGGATTAATAATTTTGAGTTTTGATGCTAAAAAATATAGGAAGAACCCGAGAAAATTCTAGTTATTGTCGTAGTATTTTGTTGACTATCATGGTATTACTGGATGGTGTTTATGGTATTATTAGTGGTTGGTGGCGATGTTCGTATTATTGGTGTTAGTGGTTTTGGAGTTGGGGTTAGTGTTGGTGGTGTTGGTATTAGTGGTGGTGTTGGTATTGGTGGTGGTGGTGGTATTGGTAGTATTGGTGGTGGTGGTGGTATTGGTGGTGGTGGTGGTATTGGTATTGGTTGTGTTATTGAGTTGACGGCATTGGAATTGGTGTCGGTGGTGGCATTAGTGGCATTGGTATTGGTGTTAATGGTAGTGGTGGTATTAATGGTATTAGTGGTGGTGGTGTATTAGTATTGGTGGTTTTTGTGGAGTTGGTATTGGTAGTGGTGGTGGTGGTATTGGTGTTGGTGGTCCATCTGTTGCAACAGATGGAACATTTGTTGGGGGATATTAAAATAGGTATTCAAACAGATTCCCCATCTGTTGCAACAAATTTTTTAGTTGTTAGCATAAAACAAAGCAGTAGCAAGACTGTCTTAATCTCTTCCAACAGGTTGTTCATCTATTGCAACGGGTTATGCATCTATTGTAACAGATGATTCATCTATTCCAACATATGGGTTATCTGTTGAAATATTTTTTGTAATGTGTTGTATAAAAACTTATTGAATTTTGTCTTACCTTTTTTAAAAAATTATGCAGACATCAATTGTAATGTATTTTTGTTTTTCTCTTGTTTGTAGGTAAAATATGTCTCCCAAAAGAAAAGAAACTGAAAGTGGATCAACTTCTGACCACCAAACAAAAAAGGCTAGAGTACAGATGGATTCGCAGGAGCTTCCTGAATAATCTTAGTAAGGGAAAAGTAAAGCTGAGAAAAGTTATAAATACGATGTTGAGGAAGGTGGAGAAGGGTTTGAGGAAGGTGGAGAAGGGTCTGTAGGGGGTGGTGAGGATAACAAAATTGAGGAGGAAGAAGAAGAAGAAGATAAACAAGAAGATGAGAAAGTAGAAAGTGAGAAAGGTAATGATGACCAACATGACAATAATGCATAACTAATGGGATGTGAATTAAGATTGAAATCCCAGCATGATCCTATCACAACTATTAGTATTGACAGGTTTCAAGCTGAGATGCTGATAGACAACCCTGCAGAATTAACTAGTGATTTTGTAGTAAAATCTCTGTTGGAGAAATATTTTGATGATTCTAGGAATACTATGAAGAAGGAAAAACTTGAGAATTTTTTTAAAAAGAGCTACTTTGGTCATTTTCTTAAGCTGCCTGAGGACAACAATGCCAGTTTCTAAATAAGCATGGTATATGGTTTTCTCAAGTGTAGGGTCAAGTACGTAGGGGATGATAAAGATTTGAAGGAGGGGGGCAAAAATATGGATGAAATCTGGATCAACTATTGTGGCATGCCGATTTGTTTTGGTATGAAAGAGTTTGTCATAGTGACAGGCTTGATATGCGATCATCCAAAAGAACCCCTCATCAAGGAAACACCCCTCAAAAAGCCTTAGGCAAGCAAGATAGCCAAACCACCACCATCAAATAAATGCAAGACATTTTCCAAGAAATCACCCACCAAAACCAACAAAATAAATAAAGAAAGTGACCCTAGAAGAGGAGGCAATCTCTAACATTTTACTTATACTTTACTCTCAACTTTGAGAATTTCAACTTATATCAGAGCAGGGAAAGCGGAGATGGCTGGTAATTATATACGTAGTAATAAATGACCGACCTTTCTAGTGGAGCAATCCTATGGTTAGGAATGTGACACATCAATCCTTTGTACCGAAGTAAGGTTGACTGCGGATGATAGTTATACGTCCGCCAGCAGTCAAAATTGAGAAATTGTACAGATTCAATTCGATGATTCATGTCTTCATTGGTAACTAATCACCTTTGGGTGGAAGCATGGTAACAAAAAGAAGTCAGCCTTGAGGGTCTTCTAACTGAAGATAAAGGACCGGTAATTAAATCAATAACTGTAGTTACTAGACTAGCACTTAAATTAGCTGTGACAGTATCTGTTGGTGCGTCTTATATGTTTGATCTTAATGCCATTAAACAGAGGATCTTAATGCTTGCTTGGAGAGCGCAAATCCTTATGCGGTAAATCAATAGCATTGGATTTAGTACTTTCCTTCTTTCTTACTTTCATGGGTTGGTTTGGCCTTTTTCCGAACTATAGCAAAGAGCGATTTAAGCGCTTCATGTACGACCTTGGCATTCATCTTGTTGTTGTTAAGCATATTTTGGAATATGTTGTTGACACACTTCATCATAGTTTCTTTACTACTCCACTCCTTCATTTCATTTCATCCTTACTCCATATTCGGATGCAGATTAAGGGGGAAAGACTTTGATTAGGAAAGGGGCCTCCTCTGCCTACGGCCTATTCATTACTCACCTGGCTGACTACGGCACTAGGTTTTTTCTTGTATGAGGACTCTTTACGCACTGAGACTTTCCTTGAAAAAAGCGGAGACCTTGCTTCTACTTTTATCGTAGATAGCTAATATGAGTAGGAAATATTTTCAAGAAATGAATTGAATTTTCCAATAGTAATAAGCTAATTGATTTAGTACGTTTAGCTTGGAACTATTAAATTTTACCCGATGACCAACTAGAATTGTTGAAGAAACTACTAACTCTAACTATCTAACTGCACTGATCGGGACGCAAGGAAAAAATAGATAGGTTGTTGGACATTGCTAGACATGGATACAAAGCCATGATGTTGTTAGAATATCTTAAAGATAAAACAATACCAAAGAAGTACAAGGAGGAAACATGCTTAGTTTGGTTTTCCCATTCTGTTATATTGGTAAGAGACGTCTACAAAGTCATAGAAGATGATTTGTTGGAGATTGCTAAGGATTTTGAGAAATTCAAAAATTATCCCTAGGGATATGACAGCTACAAGTTAATTGTAAAATATTTATTGACAAAGCTATCCCCAAAGATGATCTTCTTATACGGCTTTCCTTGGGCTTTCATGGTAAATTTAATAACTATTTGTTTACGCTTGCATTAGTTTATATTAAATAATTACTATAACTTTTTTTTGTTTGCTTCATGTTTATATTTTTTAGGCTTGGGCATTTGAAATCATTCCTCCCGTCCGAAAGTAGGTCAAGGATTACCCGGATGAGGTTTCTCATCTAAGGATCCTTAAGTAGTTGGTTGCAAAGAGCAACACAAGAATTAAGAAGGTTGATCTCTTTAACTCTTCGGATGATGCAGTAAGTCTTCTTTCAAGTAAAATAATTTGACTCAAAGTAAGTTATTGAAACATATGGTCCATCTGTTGAAACAGATGGATCATCTGTTGTAATTTATCTTAACATATTACCGTCTGGTACAATAGATAGGTAATCTGTTGTGATAGATGAGTCATTTTTCGCAATAGATTACCCATTTATTGCTTTGGTTCTCTTAACCTGACTTAATAGATTACACATCTACGGCAACTTATGCAATAAATGGGTGATCTGATGCAACAAATGTTTAATCTATTGCCACATATAAATCATCTGTTTCAACATAAGGATCATCTATTTCATAAGTTGTCTGTGTTATCATATTAACCAACTGACTGCAAATTATTATTTGATTTAAACATATCTATCCTTTTTTAGGTTGTACATCTATGAATCGTACCTACTGGGTAAGAGTTGGAGATGACTTCTTTTATTACTCTAGGTCTTGTTGATATAATAGATGACCCAATGTGATGTTAATAAAGAGGGAATTGGATGTAGCAATAGTCATAAAAAGAGCAGTTAGGTAAGGTCAGCCTCATGTTGAGACTCTTCATGACAAACCTGCTGCAACAGATCTGGGTGTTACTTCTGGGGATTTGCTAGTAGAGTTGTTGATATTGGTGGCAGCCATGTTGATGCTGATACTGATGCCAGTCATGATGACGAGCATGTTGATTCTCAAGAAAAAATAAATATATTTGAAATCACCCTTTACAGTGGTCCCTCTCACCCCTCTTCACTCTCATGTTCTCATTGCAATGCAAAGAGTGCATCGACAAACAGGATAATCTCTTTCCAAAAATAGATGTCCTCGATAATGTTGTCGAGGAATTAAAATCTAAGAGAGGTGTCATACCATCAAAGAAGGTGAGAGAGCCATACACTTCTACAATAGAGGTTAGGAAGAAGAAAAAAACAATTAGACGTATACTCCCCAATATGAAACCAAAGAAAATACAACTTCTCTTCGTCCAATAGTTGATGAAGTTCAGGGACCATTGAAGAAGGTGAACATATATGCGAAACTTATGCTAAATAGAAGGTTATTCTGAGAAAGTACATAAATTCCAAGAAACATGCAAAAACCTTCACCATGAATGTCTTTTTCCCCCAAGACTTCAAGAAGATGACAGATATGGAAGTGAGTTACATGGAATCGATAAGTTTACTTTTCCTAACCTAGCTTTCTAATCTACTCCATGAAGAAAAAACTATACAACAGATGTATCATCTATATAAACAGCTGGGTATTCTAGTGCAACTAATGGTTCATATGTTACAATAAGTTATCCATCTGTTGCATAAGTTGTATTAGATAGGTAATTTGTTAACAGATTCAGAGAATCTTATGTAGCAGATGGACTATCCATTGTATCTTTCTTCTTTGTTTTGTTTAAATTACTAACGTCCTTAAAAATTATCTTCTTATATCACAGTATGTTGATGAAATTCTCTGCCTCATGAGAGGCAGGCAATTAGCATACTCAGATGCTTATGATGCTGGCGATAGGATAATGAGCCTCAACTTCGACAACTATTTTAAGAATAGGTACGATGATGTCATTCAGCTAGCATCAACTCTCGATGGCTCAGGATTTAATTTGTTAGTTTCTAGGTTCGAATGGGATGAAGATATAATTAAATATATTACAGGGAAGAGGCCATATCCATACCGTAAGGACTGGATCAAGGCAAAGAGAATTCTTGCAATCATGAATGTGGACGTAAAATGTTTTTGGCTCTTGAGATACTACTCGAGGAGAGAATGGTGAAGGTTTATGACTGCAACATACCTGTCTTCGAAGAGGTCAATTTTTTTCCAAGATGCAGCCACTATTGGACTTGTTCCCTAGCTTATTGAAGCAAAGTAAACTGATGAATTATTTGCCAGAAAAAGTGTTGAATGAAAATGAGATTTTGAAGGTCAAAACAAGGACAAGGACCTTCCAAAAAATCAAACCGGTGTCGTGTGAGGGTCGTACGCGCTTGCACACATCGAATGTTTACTAACCTGTACAGAAATAACCAACCCAACAACCTTTTTGTGCGACAACACTGTGGCAAGGATACAAGAGGTCTGGGCTTATGAGGTAATAACTAAAAGGTTGGAGCCTGTATTTGTAAACGAAGAAGATGTAGAAACACAAACACCATGACAATTTTTGTTTCAAGTAACTTTACATGTAGTGACAATTTTTTGTGTTTGATGAAAATTGAATTGGTTTGTTAAATTTGGGAACTTATGAATTAGTACAAAAAATAATTACGAAGTTCAAATATTGCAATAAGTGCATTATGCAGATACATAGACATCTGCATAATGCAATAGATGACCAACCTATTGGAACAGATAATCTATCTATTGTAACAGATAGTCTATCTGTTTTGACAGATAGTTTATTTATTGCAATAGGTTGGTCATCTGTTGTATTATGCAAATGTAAGGGTGTCAAACGGGCTAGTTTTAACCAGCCCAAACCGGCCCGAACCGGCCCACTAAAGGAAACCGAACTGGTTTGACCCGGCCCGGTAAGCCTAAGGGCTTTAAGGGCCTGGGTCCCGATCCAGTTGGGTTTTGAATTTGGGCCCTGTTAACTCGGACCGAACTCAACCCGGTTAGGGCCCACCGGTTAATTGGCTAAGCCCGGCCCGGATAAGCCTAGATAAGCCCATTTAATTTTTTTTAATTTTTTTTAAGATTTTGGAAAATTGGGCCAAACTAGCCGTTGGCCCAACGGCTATAACGGCTAGTTTGGGCCCAAATATAAAAAAAGTTTTTTTATTTAAAATTACTTTTTAATCCCAACAAAATTTCTATAAATACCCTACACTTTCAAATCATTTTTCACACAATTTTTCATCCTCTCAAGTCTCAAATCTCATTCTCTCTCAAATCTCATTTCTCAATTCTCAAATATTCTATATATTTAATTTCTAAAGTGCTCACTTTAATTTTTTTAATTTTGCGATTACTAAGTACGAGTGGAAGTTTTTAAAGTCGCAACCTTTGGATACTTTTAAAATTTGGTATTGTTGTTCCATCTCTTACTTTTAATTTATAATTAGTGTATTAATTGTTGAATATTTATTTTTATTATTTTTTGTGTATTTTGAATATTTTTTAGTTTGATTTATACTATGGATAAATTAAGAAACCTCGGTAAATCTGTCAAAAAATTTTGTCCCGGAAGTGGTATTGGTAGCAAAAAGCGAATTACTAACTGTAGAAGTACTTCAAGTACTAGATATACCCGTGTGCCTTCACCTCTAGTACCACTTAGTCAACCTTTTGAGGAAGAAATAGGTGTAGGTGCTCACGATATGGATTATTTAGAAGTTCAGAAAAATTATGGTATAGAAGAAGAAAATGAAGTAGATGCGGTTAATTTAGATGAAGATGATGAAAATATTGGTGAGACACCCGAAGTAGGAAATGCTAACGTTAGATCCAAATCGGTTAATCTCCCTCCCCGTCCTCCCCGTGCCCCAAGAGCTCGTAAACAAACTAGTGTTGCATGGAAATTTTTTGAACGTATATCAGATACTGAGGTGCAATGCAATATTTGTCAAAAAATATACAAGCATAAAAGAGGAGGCAAGCAAGGGGGTACGGGTACGTTAATGAGACATTTAGCTGAAGACCACGAAATAGAGTTAAAAATTGCACAAGGTGGTAAGGCTGTTGGTGGGCCCACACAAACTAGAATGGACCCAACAACTGGTCACGTAATGAAGAAGTATAATAAATTGAGGGACCGGGAAGAAATAGCAAAAATGGTAGCTATAGGTTGTTTGCCTTTTAGTTTTCCTTCTTCTGATGCTTTTATTCATTATATTCAAGCAATTCATAATCCTATGTTTAATGGTATTTCTAGAAGTACTTGTCGGTCTGATATTTTTAGACTTCATTCACAATATTATTTTTGTTTATCTACATTATTAAAAATATTCAATGTAGAATATCCCTAACTTTTGATCTTGGTCGTGCTGTAAATAAAAATGATTATTTAACCGTTACTTGTCATTGGATGGATAGTAATTTTGTGATGCAAAAATGTATTCTTGCTTTTTTTATATGATGAAGATCGTAAACATACTAGACAATTTATTGCTGACTCGATACATAAAATTGCAGCATTTTATGGTATCGAAAATAAAATCTTATGTATTGCTTTTGATAACGCTTCTAACAACAAAACTGCTATAACAAAGTTGAAATCTAAGCTATCACCGCCGTTACATGAAATTTTTCATATTAAGTGTGCATGTCATATATATAATTTAATTGTAAAAGATGGTCTTGAGTTTTTTGAGATTTATATTGAAAAATCCGTCTTGCTGTTGGTTTTATACAAGGAAATAATCGTAGATCGAGAATTAAAGAATTTAAAGTTAAATGTCAAGAAAATGAACTAGCACCGATATTGATGCCTGAGGAAATTGATATTAGATGGAATTCTACGTATGATTTTTTAAAAACTTGTTATAAATATAGAGTTCCTATTACATTAGCTTTTAACCAACATTGTGGTCCATTTACTGATTCTGCCGATTGCATGCTACTTGATTTTGATTGGGTTGTAATTAATAATCTTGTTAAGTTTTTGGAAAAAATTTATGTAGCTACGGTTGATTTTTTCGGTGCTTATTATTCTATTGTTTGTAATATTTTGGGATATATAACCGATAGTTCTAGTTTTCTCAAAGAATATAAAAATAAAGAAGGTTATGAAAATATTGTTGGTGCCATGTTTACTAAATTTAAAAAATATTTTTTCTCGATTTCCCCTATATTTTTGGTTGATGCTATGCTAAATCCGTGCATTAAATACCATACTATGTGCCACTTTAGTACTCTTATTTATCGTAACTTAGAAATAAATACTAACAATGATTCTAAACAAGTACAGCCTGATTTGTGGACGGCTACGTCTGATGCGAATGCTTACATAGATAAATTATATAACCACTATGCTGATTTAGTTGATTTAGCTGTACCGACACATATCAGTCCAACAGTCGCTCCTCATCCTCTTGAGGTGCCATCATTTTCTAAAAGGCCGGCACATTGTGGTTTTCCTGATTCCTTTTATGATTTACCCTGTTGGAACAGTGTTGACGAGGGAGCTTACACATCAACTTATTGGGAAGAGCTTAAGTATTATCTTCGGTCGCCGCCAGAGGATCGCCGACTACGGATCAACATGTTGGATTGGTGGAGGAATAATGAATCACAATATCTTGTGCTTTCAAGATTAGCTAGAGATATCTTAAACGTTCCAATATCAACATTGCATCAGAGAGCGCCTTTAGTCAGGGACGACAGCAACTTAGAGACAACCGACACTCATTGGGAAGCAATGCAATGAATGTTCTAGTTTTCCTCAGAGATTGGATTAGAGCAGAAAAAAGAAATCAAGGAATGAAAACAGAGCCGAATGAAAAGCAGAAACTTGAAGAAATTATGACTTCGCGGGAGAACTCAGCAGAATCAAATTCAATGCATGGGTTTGCCACCATTGACTTTGACTATCCTATGCAAGTTCTCGTTGATATTAATATGGATGAGTTGGAAAAAATGATGCATAGTTTGTAGATTTTTTATTCATGTAAATTATAAATTTTGGATCATTTTGCAATCAGTAAAATTCAACATTCATTAATTAAGTATCAAGTATTATTAATTCATTATATTAAGTAGTATATGTTTTGTATATTATTGTATATATCTTCTATACACATGTATATTTAACGTATATATTTAATGTATCCAAGTGTATATGTTTTACAAATTAGTATATAACTCTATATATATATATACATATTGTAGTATATATAAATGTATATTGTAGAATAGTATATATTTTATTTAAAGTAGTACATGTATATTGAATGGTGTGTATATATCTTCTATAGACATATATATTTAACGTATACATGTGTATATGCTTTATAAATTAGTTAATATAACTATCTATATATTGTAATACATATATATTGTAGTATATAGTTTATTTAATTTTAAAGTAGTACATATATATTGAATGGTGTGTATATATATTCCATAGACATGTATATTTAATGTATACATGTGTATATGTTTTATAAATCAGTATGTAAGTTTTATATATATATATATATACACTTTATTTAAAGTAGTACATGTATATTGAATGGTGCGTATATATGTGTATATATTATATCTTCTATAGACTTATATCTTTAACGTATACAAGTGTATATATTTTATAAATTAGTATATAAGTATATATATATATATATATATATATATATATATATATTGTAGTATATACTTTATTCAAAGTAGTACATATATATTGAATAGTGAGTATATATGTGTATATATCTTCTATAGATGTAAATCTTTAACGTATACAAGTGTATATGTTCTATAAATTAGTATGTAATTATATATATATACATATTGTTGTATATATATATATGTATATTGTAGTATATATTTTATTTAAAGCAGTACATATATATTGAATGGTGCGTATATATGTGTATATATCTTCTATAAGCGTATATATTTAACGTATAAATGTGTATATGTTTATAAATTAGTATATAAATATATATATATATATATATATATATATATATATATATATATTGTAGTGTATATATATATATATTGTACTATTGTAGATTTTTAGTATGTGCTTTATTTAAAGTAGTACGTATAGTCATATATAACTATATATTGAATGATACGTATATATGTGTAATTATTTATATATATTTTAAAAAATATATATTGTATAATTGTAGTGTATATAGTGTATATTGAAGTGTATATAGTGTCTATAATTGTAGTGTATGTAGTGTATATTGAATTTTTTATTTTTTTTAAATGGGTTTGACCGATTTTTAATCGGGTTAGATCGGGTTTAGGTGGGTTTAACCGGGTTGGGTTAAGTGGGCTGATTCAGGGTTGTTTTCAACATTTTTACTGTTGAACCCGGAACCGGCCCGGCCCACCTAACCCAACCCGGACCAGAACCGGCCCACAACCCGGTTAAACTAAATGGGCCGATTCCAATTTGGCCCGGCTCGGCCCACTTGATACCTTTATGCAGATGTTTATATCAAAGTCTATATGTTGCAACAGATAGGTCATCTATTGAAACAAATCAAAATAATAAGAAGACCTATTTGATAATTTCCAACAGATGACCTACATATTGGAACATATGTCTAAATCTGTTTGATAATTTCTAACAGACATGTCGTCTATTGCAACAGATCCATTATCTGTTGTAATATTTGAATCTAGTATTCATTTCAATTAATAAGTTCAAATCTAAAGATAAAATAAAATTCATAGACAAAATAAAATAAATTAAAGCCTTCAGAAATTACATTAAATAAATCATCAAATAAATGAAAAGTAAAAAATTATTATGGGTACAGATGATCTATTAAACAAATAAATCAACAATTTAAGTTTAGATGCCAACAATTCCTAAGGAAGGGTTATTACTTTGATAGACTCAAGCTATAAAGATCTACTCAATATGGACAAGTTGTTTTTCATCCGGTGCTACGGAATTCGGCTTTGATCGTTATGGATCTTTAATGTCTCTTGCATACGATTTTTGAGCTTTCGCTTCTCCATATTTCCATAAAAGAGTAGCATATCTTTTAAGGAGTAATCCGACATCAAGTCCATCATTTGATACTTCTAATCGATCACTCAAATACTCAGCGTAAGCGGAAACAAAAGGACCACAATCCCTGCGTTTGTAAACATCAGATAATTCATATCTCACAATTAATATAAGCATTGCAAAATTTATGAAATAAAACTAAATCATGATACTTACAATCTACCACTGGATTGTTGAGAAATTCCTTCAACATATTCTACATCAAATAGATTACCCATTTTATCCTGGTATGCTTCAATCGTCGACCAACCAGTACGAACCTTTTGATCCCAAAAGCCACTTATATCAAGGTAAGTAGACAATATTTTGTCCAGCTTTCTTATCTCAAACATTGGCCCAGAACGTCTCCTTCCCGACATCAAGTCGTAAACTCGGATACGACTCTCTTTTAGAACGGTGACAGCCAACATCCAATTGAATTTATCACCATAATTAATTAGGATGTACACTTCATCAACCAAATACAAAGGCATGCCAGCTAGAATACTTAAACCTTTGATGATGTTGATTAAGCATTCCTCATTTCGAAAAACTTTCGATTGTTGTTGAAAATATCTATTGTAGGCATTATTGATGTAAACTTTGTACAAATAATTATCTGTCGTATATCTGTAGTGTTCTTGTGTTTGCAACTTGGGCTTCTTTTGAAGGTAGTAAAAAATAACATCGATGTGTTACACATATTATCAAACATTTCAGATTATGTGACAATAATTTAATACACAGATACAATTAAATAAAGTATTAGTTATAAGATGTATGGCATTTAAACCTCATCATTCCATCAAGTTTGGGGTTCTGACATCAAATAGAACCAATTCTTCATACTGAGATGTGCAACAATAAAGTCGAACATATCAAAATCAATACCCGAATGGTTCACTTTGTAGTATTCATCATTTTATTTTCAAGTATGATCATACTCATAATTGTTTGTTATTTCAAAAACTGCAAGAATAGCATCATTAGCCCCAACAGCAGCACCACTACCACCACCAATTGCTCCATTACCACTAACACCATCAACAACAACAAGCCCACCCTCTAAAATTATTTTTCTTCTGATGGATGCTACTCCAAACAATTCTTTTTTTATTTTATCAATGACCTTAGGGCCTGATAAAGTTTGCACAGGTCGTAAAGTAAGAAAAATAACATTTTCAACTTTCAATTGATCAGAATAAGCCAAGGATGCACAATCTAAAATAAATCAGTACATATATTAATTGATGATTAAATTATTTAAAAAATTATTAATTAAAATAAAAACTTAATTATAATTAGACTTATTGCTTCCTTTGGGGGTTGAAGAGATCAAAAAAATTATCAATTTTAACCAACAACCATCTCAGAATTCTTGGACATGAATCTTTTTTCTGGTAGTTCATTTATTGTCTCAAATAAGGAATGACTTCAAATACCCAAGCCTATAAAATAATATCAATAAATCAAAAGTATTGTCCAATAAAAAAATAAATGAATCATAATAAAAGAAATATTTATCATGAAAAGCCATATAAGTTGACTGTCTTTGGCTTTAATGGAGTCAACAAATATTTGACAGTCATTTTGAAGCTTTCATAACTCCAAGAAAGTTGTTAAATGCCTCAAGATCCTTGGAGAGCTTTATTAAATCAAGTGGTATGTTGTTGTTAACGTCTCTCTCCCAAAGAATATTATGTACAAACCAAATCAAGCACAATGATTACTTGTGCTTCTTTGAAAGTCTTTTACCTTTCAACGCTTCTATCAAATTCTTGTTTTTGAAGCTTAGACCAACAAGGAACACAAAGTCATCACCATCACTTGACTTTTCTTTGCCTTTTTTGGATGTGCGGGGTATTTTTTGGGGTTAGATAAGGTATAAGTTGAGAAGAAGAAGAAGGACAACATTTTAGTCCAATAACTATGGTAAACTATTTCTAACCAAAACAAACAGGCATGTCACAATAATTTATCCACTCCTCATTCATTTTATCTTTATTTTCATATATAAACCTATGCTTGAGAAGATCATATACCATGGTAATTTGGAAACGAGCATTGTTGTCCTCTGGCAAATCAAGATATTGCCCAAAGCAGTTGTCCCTAAAATAAGCATCCAATTTTTTATCTCGAAGTATTTTTCTAAAGGAGTCAAAAGATTTTTCCATGGTTGACTTAACCATAAAATCACCAGTTAAATCTGTGGCACCATCACACTGCATTCTCATAGAATAACTATCAATGCTGAAGGCTTTGACCAACTCATCAGTAAAAAGGCTATTAGCATTTAGAGCGTTTCTTTTGAAATATTCTTCATCCTCATGTTCATTATCTTCTACTTTTGATTGAGATATCGCTTGTAAAGCAAACTCATAGAGTGGTGGATGTAGTCTAGCTACTTTACTTGTTCTTTTTCTTGGACTTGATTCGGTTTCTTTTCTTTTGGGAGCCATATTATCTAAAAATAACAGGAAAATAAAAAAGATTATAATTGATTAATGCATCATTAAAAAAGAATAACGGTAAATCATACATGTACAATACAGTAAAATAATAGTTTCAACATATCACACATCTATTGCAACAGGTGGGTTATCTGTTGCAACATATAACTAACTTATTGCAATGGATGAGTAATCTGTTGGAAATAATAAAAATAGTGTCTATACTATTGTGATTTCTTCTAACAAATCACTCATTTGTTGAAATAGATGACTGTTCTGTGCAATAGATTATTTATTTGTAGCAACATATGAGTGATCTGTTGAAACTGTTATCAACTGTCACTATTGTTTAGATTTCATCTAACAGAAGGGTCATCTGTCACAACAGATGAATGATCTGTTGGAATAAATCAAAGTCTTGAATATGTCATCCTATTGGAATAGTTGATAGGATTTCATCCAACAGATTGTTCATCTATTGCATCAGATGGTTCATTTATTGCATTAAATGGTTAATCTGTTGCATCAGATGGTTAATCTGTTGTATTAGATAGTTAATTTGTTGGAAAGAAAAACCAGTAGCAAGATTTTATTCAATAGAACAACAACAATATCATCATTTAATATCAAATACACCATTTTTACCAAAAATAATAACAAATCAATCCAGTAACACCAATACAACACACACACCAAGAATATTAACAGTGACCAAAAACACATACATTCTTGTTTTGCTTATACAAACACAAATAACAAAAATCAAACTTCAAAAAACTCAACATACACCAACAAATTGAATCAACAGTTCGACAACAAGAACTACAATAACAACAAAAAATAATATTTCACTCTAGAAAGAGAAAAGAAGAATTACTAGAAATTAGGGTTTTCTTCAGTCCACATTTCAAATTTAAGCAACAAATATTGAAATTGTTAACCAATACTAGAAAATAAGTTGGCTCAAGTTCCTTTTTTTCTTCATAAATGAAAAGCCATAATTTTTTACCTGTGAAAGAAGAAAAGGGACGATGAAGAACTCGAAGTTGTTGTCGCCGGAGAGCAATATTGTCACATTGATTGACAGTTGAAAGTTGAAAAGAAAATCAAAGCTCAACTATTTATTATCGAAGGTTGAAATCGACGGAGATTAAAGGTAGAAATTTGCAAAACTGTTGGTTGGGAGAAGTTTAAGAGAAACTGTCAAGAAAGAGAGGTAAGAAGAGCAATGGTTGATTTAGAGAGGAAAGGGTGTGGGTTGATTTGTATTTTTAAGAAGATTAAAAAGATTTTAAATTATTAATTAAGTCCACAATTAACTTAATCAAACTTCCTAATTATTTTTTACCATTTAAGTTGGTCAATGTCACCACTTCATTCAAGACTTAGGCTGTATTTATTTTTATTATGATTTAGATGTTTGAATTTGAATGCACATCTGAATGATTAAGATGTTGTCTCTAAATCTAAAAATTAAATGATTAAGACAGTTTTTTTTTCAACATCTGAATATGCAAAATTTATTCATTTGTATATATAATAAAAAAATATAATTCATATAAAAAAAATTAGTTATATATTAAGAAAATATTTGAATTAATACAATAAAATTATAACTTGATTGAAAAAAAATATTTATGTTTGCTAGTCATAGTGAGATGGTTTGTACTAGTAGTGGTTGTTAGAGTTGTGACCCGAATTGTGTTGGTCCGGCCTTGAAAGTTTTGCGGTATGGACCTTTATGTTTTTAGGCCTAGGACCTATTTGTACGCACGTACTATATAAGTGTGATTTAGTGGGTTATTTTCATTATTCAAAAGATTCAGCCTTCTCCACATTGTACTCTCTCTCTTTATTATAGTGAAACCTCTATTGCCTCTACTCGTGGTTTTCCCGCAAGGACTCCTACATAAATCTGTATGTTGTTTTTGATTTCTTTTACTTGTGGTTTTCTTATTCTGCCTGAATCCTTACAAACTAGTATTAGAGTTTGTTCGATTGTTTTCTCGGGGAGGCAACCATGAAGTATGATATTTTACTTTTGGATCGCAACACCATATTTTTATTATGGCGGGTTAAGATGCGGGTTGTGCTTGCGCAGATGGATTTGGACGATGTTTTATTAAGGTTTGAGAAGATGCCCTCATCGTGTACGGACGAGGAAAAACGATGTAAGGATCAAAAGGCTCTATCTCAGATCCATCTTTATTTATCCAATCAGATTCTATAAGATGTTTTGAAGGAGATCACAGCCGCTGCGTTGTGGTTGAAATTAGAATCGTTGTGTATGATGAAAAGCCTAATAAGTAATCTGTATCTTAAGCAATGACTTTATTCCCATCACATGTCTGAGGGTACATCCTTAGAGGATCACCTATCTGTATTTAAGAAAATCATCTCTGATTTAGAGACTCTGGAGGTTAAGTACGATAAGAAAGATCTAGGGTTAATTTTATTGTGTTCATTTCCTGTATCATACAAGACCTTTAGGGATACGATTTTATATAGTTGTGATACCCTGACAATTGATGAAGTTTATGATGTGTTGTTCTCTAAGGAGAAGATGAAGCATCTTGTGAATGGGTTGGAAACTCAAAAAGATGGTCTCATTGTTCGAGGAGGAAGGACTAGTGAGAGGAATTCTGGGGGTGATGACAGGAATAGGTCAAAATCTAAAAACAGAAACTAAACATGTAATTATTGCAAGAAAAAGGGCCACATCAAATTCGAGTGTTAGAAGTTATATAATAAAGAGAAAAGAAAAGGTCTAAAATCGAAGGAAAACCAACCAGAGAAGTCTGGTGAAGCCAGTTTTATGGAAGATGGTGGTAGTGATGGAGAACTCTTGGTAGTTTCTGATGGTAACTCCAAACCCTATGATAATTGGATTCTTGATTCAGCTTGCACGTTTCATATGTGTTGTAATCGGGATTGGTTTACAACATATGAAACAGTCTCTAAAGGTGCTGTGTTGATGAGAAATAACACACCTTGCAAGATAGATGGTATTGGAATAATCAGAATTAAGACATTTGATGGGATTATGAGGACACTGAGTGATGTGCGGTATGTCCCAGACCGGAAGAGAAATCTTATTTTCTTGAGTACTCTTGATTCGAACGAATATAGGTACACTGGTGAAGGTGGAGTCCTGAAGGTTACTAAAGGTGCTCTTGTTGTGATGAAAGGACAGAGAAAGTTTGAAATTTGTATGTCTTGCAAGGTTCTACGATTATAGGTGATGCAACTATTTCTACCTTCTCTCTATCAAAAAGTAATGTTGCTAAACTTTGGCATATGCACCTGGGGTATATGAGTAAAAATGGGATGGTTAAACTAAGCAGGAGAGGGCTTCTTGATGGGCAGAGTATTACCAAATTGAAATTCTGTGAGCACTGCATTTTCGGGAAGCAGAAGAGAGTCAAATTCAGTAAAGGCATCCACTCAACTAAGGGCACACTTGATTACATTCATTCTGATCTCTGGGGTCCTACTAGAGTACCTTCTAGAGTGGGCACTAATTAATTGTTGACTATTATTGATGACTATTCTAAAAAAGTTTGGGTGTTCTTTCTGAAGCAAAAGAATGATGTGTTGCCTACTTTCAAGAAGTCGAAGACTATGATTGAAAAATAGACAGAAAAGCAAGTAAAATACCTTTGGATGGATAATGGTTTAGAGTTCTGTTCGAATGAATTTAATGCTCTGTGCAAATCAGAAGGAATTGTGAGGCACTTGACAGTTCATCATACTCCGCAGGAGAATGGTATGGCTGAATGAATGAATAGGACTATAATATAGAAGGTGTGTTGTATGCTCTATAATGCTAGTTTACCCAAATCTTTTTGGGTTGAAGCTGCTTCCACAGCTTGTTTTCTTATTAACCACTCTCCCTCAGTCGTGATTGATAAAAAAAACCTCTCAAGAGGTATGGTCTGGTACTCCTGCTAGCTATTCTGATTTGAGGATATTTGGATGTCCTGCGTATGCTTATGTTGACAATGGAAAGTTGAAACCTAGATCTGTCAAGTGCTTATTTATGGGTTATAAGCCTGATGTTAAAGGTTATAAGCTTTGGTGTACAGAAAGCAGAAAGGTTATAATTAGCAAGGATGTTGTGTTTAATGAAACTGCCATGCTTTGGGCTCCCTCTGAATCTAGTATTTCGCCTCCAGATAAGCTTAGTGACATGAATCAGCAAAATTCATTGACCCATGTTGAATTGCAAATTACAGCAGAGTCTACACTAGTGCCTACTTTTCATTCTAGTCTGGAGATACAGAGTGGTACTATTTCTTCTTCACCACCAGTGATGCCACAATATTTTATTTCTAAAGACAGGCTTAGAAGAGATATTAGACCTCCTCAGAAGTATGTTGAAGCTGATTTGGTTGCTTATGCATTGAATGTAGTAGAAGGTATTAATTCCGGTGAAGAACCTTCTTTTTACTCAGAGGCAGTTAGTTGTGATGATTTCGGCTGATGGATGGTTGCTATGCAGGAGAAGATAGAATCACTTCATAAGAATGGCACATGGGATTTGGTGAGATTGCCTAAAGATAAGAAATTTGTCCGTTGTAAGTAGGTATTCAAAAATAAATAAGGAACATCGGGAGTTGAAGATGTTGGGTACAAAGCAAGACTAGTTGATAAAGGTTACAGCCAGGTTCCAGGTGTTGACTTCACAGATGTGTTTTCTTCAGTTGTAAAGCATAGTTCGATTCGGGCCTTGCTTGGTATTGTGGCCATGCATAATCTTAAGCTTGAGTAGTTGGATATCAAAATTGTATTCTTACATGGAGAACTTAAGGAGGACATCTATATACAGCAACCATAGGGCTTTGTAGCCTCAGGAAAGGGCGACTATGTATGCTTGCTGAAAAAGTCTCTTTATGGCTTAAAGCAGTCGCCCAGGCAGTGGTATAAGAGGTTTGACTCTTTTATGACCTCTCATATGTTTCAGAGAAATAAATATGATAGTTGTGTCTACTTCAAGGAGGTAAGTGATGGTTCATTCATGTATCTTCTCTTGTATATTGATAATATATTAATTGTAGCAAAGGATATAAGAGAGATAATAAAAGTCAAATCACAACTCAGTAAAGGAGTTTGAGATGAAGGATTTGGGAGCAGCAAAGAAGATTCTTGGCATGGAAATTATGAGGGATAGAGAGAAGTGTAAGTTATACCTGAGTCAGAAAAGGTATATTGAGAAGTTGTTTCACAGGTTCAATATACAAAATGCCAAGCCTGCCAGTACTCCATTGGCAGCTCACTTCAAACTCTCAGCCACTTTATCTCAAAAGACAGATGATGAGCATAACTATATGTCCCAAGTTCCATACTCTAGTACCGTCTGTTCTCTTATGTATGCGATGGTATGTTCCCGACTAGATTTATCATATGTCATCAGTGTAGTTAGCAGATACATGGAAAATCCTGGCAAAGAACATTGGAAAGCAGTTTAGTGAATTTTTAAATACTTGCATGGGTCTATTGATGTTTGTTTGCAGTTTGGGCAAAATATAAATTGAGTAATCAGGTATGTTGATTCTGATTTTGCAGGAGACCATGATAAAAGGAGACCCCTTATATGCTATATTTTCACCATTGGTGGTTGTGCTATCAGTTGGAAAGCTACCTTACAGACTACGGTTGCTTTGTCAACTACTGAGGCAGAGTACATGGCTATTACAGAGGCTTTCAAGGAAGCAATTTGGTTGAAGGGTCTGTTCGGTGAACTTAGCAAAGACTTACAGATTACTACGATCTTTTGCGACAGTCAGAGTGCTATCTTCCTTACGAAAGATCATATGTTTCACGAGTGGACAAAGCACATCGATGTTCGATATCATTTTGTGCGTGAAAAATTATTACTCGTAGTGATATTGTGGTAAGCAAGATTAGTACTCATGATAACCCTGTTGATATGATGACCTAGACACTACCAAGTGCCAAGTTTGAGAATTGCTTGGACTTGGTTGGTGTTAACTATTAAGATGTGCCCTTAGGGGCTTTTATGGAAGAGGCGGAGAGTTTGTTTTGAAATGGATTTGAGTTTTGAATTAGAATTCATGTCAAGGTGGATATTGTTAGAGTTGTGACCCGAATTTTGTTGGTCCGGTCTTAAAAGTTTTGCGGTATGGACCTTTATGTTTTGGGGCCTAGGACCTATTTGTACGCACGTACTATATAAGGCGATTTAGTGTGTTATTTTCATTATTTAGAAAATTCAGCATTCTCCACATTGTACTCTCTCTCCATTATAGTGAAACCTCCTTTGCCTCTACCCGTGATTGTTTTTGCAAGGATTTTCACGTAAATTTATGTGTGTTCTTGATTTTTTTACTTGTGGTTTGCTTATTCTGTCTAAATCCTAACAGTGGTAGTGCTAATGATTGATGTTAGTGACTAGTAATATTGGTGGTGATAGTTGTGATGGTAGAGATGGTTGGTATTGTAGTGACTATTATGACGGAGGTGACTGGTAGCGGCGGTGGTGATTGTGATGTGAAATTGATTGATAGTAGTTTTTGGTATTGGTTGTGATGGCTGAAAAATAAATGATGTTTGACAATGTGTTGGTGGTAGTTGGAGACACTATTAGCTGTGACAGTGTAGATGGTTTTAGTAGAATAGATTGTAGTAATGGTATTGGTTGAAGTGGTGGTAGAGGTGGCGATAGCGGTGACAATAATGGTGATGGTGGTCAAAGAATGTGTGGAGGTTGATGATGTAGTAATGATAATTAGCGGTGGTACTAGTTGTGATAGATGAGTTGGTTGATAGGGATTGGTTGGTAGTGGTTGATGATGGTGTTGGAGTTGGAATTGGTGTTAGTGTTGGGATGGTGGTACCGGTGGATATAATTAGAATAATGGACTGACTATAGTGGTTGAAAGCAATATTGATTGTCAATGGTGGTTGTGATGGTGGAAATGGTTGGTGGTGACGGTTGATGGTGATGATTGGTGATGGTGGGTGGTGGTTGATAATGGTGGTGGTGACAGAGGTGGTAGTGATAGAGATTGGTAATTGTGGATAAAATAGTGGTGAATATTATTTAACACAAAAATATCTCTTAATGATATTAAAATTTGATTTCAGATCTAAACAATTAAGACCTAATCAGACCAATTAAAAACTAAAATTTTAATAAAAATAAATATATTTAATGATCTTAAATCTGAACTTACTAATATAAAGTCTGAATCATTCAAATTTAATTTTCATTAAATGCAAACAAATAAAGTCTAAAAAAGATAACTCTCCTTCAATTTTCTCTGATTTAATGACGGCAAGCGTACTTATGCGTAGTTATTGTTTACGAGGTCTTTGTGCACCCAGATAGTCTCGAATAACAGGCAGTTATGCATGGTGTTTACGTCCATCTCTCCACATCTGCCACGTATTCATGGATACTGCCACCTCCAGCCCTCCCTCTTACTACTCACGCGCACATGCTTACTTCCTCCAACTACTCAGCGCAGCAAAAAAGAATACGAAGAGAAGAAATGAAAAGGAAATATTAAGAGAAAAATTTAGAGAAAAAAAATGAATATAGAGAGTTTAGTGGTATCAGCAGGCATTAACATTGGTTTAGCTGTCTTCATTCTTTCTCTTTTCTCTTTACTCAAAAAACAGCCTTTCTATTCTCCTATCTATTATGCTCGACGCCTCTCCTTAGGCCACCGTGACGTTCCTGATTCGCACCACCGTTCTTTTAATTTGTGGCGGTTGGTTCCGGAGGTCGACTGGATTTTTCGTGCAGTTCGGGTTACTGAGGAGGAGATTCTCCACAATTCTGGCCTTGATGTACTCGTTTTCGTTAGAATCTTCAAATTCGGGTAAGTTGTCAAATTACCAGACTGATTAGTACTCAGATATATATATGTGTGTGGATTGTATTATTTACGGTTTCTCCTCGGTCTCAATTTATGTGTTACACTTTGCAAATTTGGTGATTCAAACTTCTAAACCCCGAGTTTGAATTTGGACATATATAGAACAACTACAACAACCTACGCAGTGTGAATTCACAAGTGGCACAAGTGGGCTTTGGGGAGGGTAGAGATGTGTATGCAGACTTTATACCTACCCAGGTAGGTCGAAAGACCCTCGACTCAAGAAAAAGAATAAACACAAGTAAAGAAGCCATCTCAAAATACTATAAAGATTATATCAAAGCATACTGAAAAAAGAAATGTAACTACAACAAACTTACATGAAACAGTAAAGGCCAAGAAACTCCCTAATAACACTACGACCTTACTAGTGGGGAAAGGTATAAACGAGATAACTATCAATTATCTACTAATCCTCTGCCCTAATCCATCTTCTCCACATCCTCGTATCTAAGGTCATGCCCTCCGCCCTAATCCATCTTCTCCACATCCTCGTATCTAAGGTCCTGTCCTCAGTAAGCTCGAACTGTGTCGTGTCATGTATAATCACCTCTCTTCAATACTTCTTTGACCTACCTCTACCCATCCAAAGTCAACCTCTCACTGCTCTACATTGAACTACCCTATGCATCTCGCTCCACATACTCAAACTTAGTCTTGCTTTTCTCATCTTGTCTTCCACTGAGGCCGCTCCCACCTTGTCCAAATATTTTCAAATCTAATTTTATCCTTTCTAGTGTGGTCATGTATCCATTGTAACATCCTCATCTCTATAACTTCCATCTTCTGAATATGAGAATTCTTAACTGGACAAACTTTGCCCCATGCAACATGGCAGGTTTAACCACCACTCTATAGAACTTACCTCTTAAGTTTTGGCGGCACCTTCTTATCGCAGAAGGCATCGGATGCAAGCCTCCATTTCATCCACCCAACACCAATATGGTGTGTGATATCATATTCGATCTCACCATCACTTTGAATAATGGAACCAAGATAATTGAAACTCTCTCTCTTTAGGACTCCCTGTGTATCAAGACTGACAAGATTTACTTCCATACTAGCCTTTTGTGTTACGTTACTGAACTTGAACTACAAACACTTGGTCTTGGTTCTATTCAGCCTAAACCCTTTACACTACAAAGTATGTCTTTATGCGTCCTTCTTATCATTAACTCCTCTACGAGTCCCATCAATTGGAACTATGTCATCGGCAAATAACATAATAGGGGTGAGCATTCGGTTCTTCGGTTCGATTTTATCAAATTTCAGCCCGGCTCTCTGATCTTTGATTTTGGAAAAGTATGCACATTTTTTTCAACTCGGGTTCGGTTCAGTATGGTTCAGTGTCTCTAAAAAGGTTTTTCGGTGAGAATGAGAAATAAAATGAGGACCAAATCAACGTATAAGAGATTTAAAAAAAAAACATTTAAATTTACTAACTCTCGAAAAAATAACCAGTAATCAAATGATGCGTCTTCGTTGTCTTGTTAGAGATGAGAGGAAAAATCCACAATAAACTAGGATAAGATAACATATTAAATTGTGTCAAACATTAACAACCTAGAAGAGAAAAGCCATAGCCTGAACTATGATATAATCCTCTGTATTCATTTACTATAAACTGATTAATCAAATGATGATTCTTCATAGTCATGTTAGTCTAGCAAACAATAATATTAAGTTCCTGATGAACTTCTGAAACTAACACTTACATAGAAAATTAAGAAAAAGAAAAACTAGCAGTTAAATTTATGCGGTCTCGAGAAAAATTAGAATGGAATTACCATAACTGGTAACGAAGAACTGGTAACCTCTGTAACAATGGCTCAAGCTGGAACAGAAAGTACCTTATGGGTTTGGTCTTGAAAAGTTTTGGGCAAAATATGAGCTAAATGTAATTTTTTTTAATAAAAATAAATAAATAAAAGTTCGGTTCTTTGGTGCACTGAACACCGAACCAAAGAACCGAATTGTCGAAAGAAAAAAAATCAAAACCGAATTTAGTTTGGTTCGATTCGGTTTTCCAGTATTTATGATCACCCCTATGACATACACCATGGCACCTCACCTTGGATGCGTCGTATCAATTCATCCAACACTTGAGGCAACTAAAAATAGGTTTGAGAGTTGATCCATGGTGCAATCCCGTCCCAACTGGGAAATACTCTGAGTTGCCACCCGATGTCTTTATCCAAGTTTTGGCTCCATCATACATGTCTTTGATCACTCTAATGTACGCCACAGTTACACCTTTAACCTCCATAGAAGCTTTGAGTTTTTAAATCCAAATTCATATAATTGGAAACATGTAGAATTACTATAAATGACACTAATTAAAAACTTATGTTGGTTTTTAGCTTTGAAATTGGAGAAATGACAGAGAAAGAGTTGGAGAGAAAAATAAATACGGCAATAGTATTGTCAAAGGGAATTATTTTATTAATAACTCAAAATATATATTTATAGCTAAGCTTTTTACTACACTCCAATTTAAATTGGTTTAACTAATTCCTATTTAAATAATAAAGGGATAACTAATTCCTAAGTCACATAGGACTTTAATAATTAAAAACTACTAAAAATATTTATTCCTACTTTATTTCTGAGACATTTTCAACACTCCTCCTTGGATCAGAAATTGTCTCGGCTTCGGTTGAATTTGACCTCTTGAATAAATCTGTCAATTCATCTTTGTTCTTGCGAGGCTTGTGTGCATCTTCTGAAATTGTTTTGATTGCAATATTCTCTTTTCCTTCTGTAGGAATATAGTCACCATTCCCAATTCTGACTTTCTTATTTTTCAAAGACAGAAACTCTTTGAAAAGAGTTTTGTCATGTGTCATGTGGTTTGTACAACCACTGTCAATCGTTCAAAAATTAGATTTCTTGGTTGAAGAATATGTTGCCACAAATAAGTGATCTTCTTCTTCTTCTTGGTTGAAGAATATGTTGCCACAAATAAGTGATCTTCTTCTTCTTCTTTGATGACTTGGGCATCTGCTTCATCTTCTTGATATTTGTTTTTGCAAATAACAGCTTCATGGTCAAGTTAATTGCAGATCTTATATTTTGCATCTGGTCTCTTCCAACATTTAAATGGAGGATGACCTATTTTGCCACGGTGCTAGCAAGGTAGGTAATTATTACCCTTGCTTTGAGTCTTGTGGTTGGCCGCCGAAGCTCCTTCAACCATACCATCCTGTCTCATAAGCCTACTTTGCTCTTGCGCCTGCAACGTATTTAACAATTCTGTCAAGGTAATCTTTGACAAGTCTTTTGTGTTTTCCAAAATTATTGGACAAAATTATTGATACTTCGTATCTTTCAGGCGCAGTAACCGGAATTTTTTCAAAAATTCTTGAATCTTTAAATTTTGTGCCAAGCAATCTTACCTTGTTAACAATGCTAAGAAGTCGGTCTGAGTACTCTTTGACAGTCTCAGATTTCTTCATCTTTTGCAATTCGAATTCCCTTATTATATTCAACACCTTCATGCCTAGTATTCTTTATCTTCGGTATATTCTTCCTTCAGATAATCCCAAATTTATTTTGGTGATTTAAGGGTCATAATTCTCATGAAAATTATTGGAGACAGACTAGCAAATAAAGTTGCTTTTGCCTTTGATTTTCTAATTTTCTTTTCCTGTTGGCTTTTGATCTGGGCTACTGTGGGATTATCGGGCAGCGGAAGAATCTCATAATTCTTTTCCACAGCCTCCCAAAGATCTAAAGCCTCAAGATAAGTCTCCATTCTTACTGCCCAAAGATGGTAATTCTCACCATCAAAGACAGGAGGAGCTATTTGGGAAAAATTGTTTTCAGAATTCATCTCTCACAGATCTCTCAAGAAAATAGGCTTTGATACCAATTGTTGGTTTTTAGCTTTGAAATTGAAGAAATAACAGAGAAAGATTTGGAGAGAAAAATAAATACGGCAATAGTATTGTCAAAGGAAATTATCTTAGTAATAACTCAAAACATATATTTATAGCTAACTTGCTAACTACACTCCAATTTAAATTGGGATAACTAATTCCTATTCAAATAATAAAGGGATAACTAATTCCTAAATCACATAGGATTCTAATAATTAAAAACTACTAAAAATATCTATTCCTACATATTTTCAACAACTTAAAATATTTAAAAAGTATATAAAGAAATTTCAAAGAAAAACTTGGTTGACTCTCGAAATTCCAATTGTTCCACATAAATGGAAAGGAGAGAATATCATTTTCTTTTTTGTTAGGTCTTGCAGCTTTTTGTTGTAGATTCTCATTATTGATCCTTGATACCATATGAAAGGAGTGTAGTATTGAGAAAACTTAATTTGTCTAGTAAACATATTTTGAGAGGACAAAAATTATGATAATGAAGTTGAAGACCATGCAAATATAGTTGTCTTTTCTTATAGCCTTTTCAACTCAATTAATGTGTTCTAGTTTAATTGCACTAGCTAGACTATTAAGATAGTATAATAACCGCAACAACTAAACCCTGAATTGCAGGCTAGTTGTGGTCGACACTATGAATCCTTTCTTTCCATTTAGACCCCTCACATGGTGTTATTCAATAAACTAAGTTTCTCTGACTCTAGAAGTTTTCAACGTCTACAAATTCCCGGCAAGAATATTAAAAAGATACAGAAACAAATATTAGACCAATGTGATTGCACCTACAAGACTAAGCCTTAATCTCAACTAATTGGCAGCGCCAACATAGGTTTCTTTTTCCATTGTGTTTATTTTCGTGAAGGCTATATCGACTCCTAGAGATTGTGGTCCTTCTAGACAATTTTATTTTTGTATGTCTCGTCACCTTTGAACTATCACCTATGGACCTCTTTCAGGATAACTTTATTTTTTTATACCTAGTACCCTGTTTAATACCTTCAACTATCATGGTTTCACACCTATAGACCGCTACATCTCGCAGTCCACGTTGGACCAGATCAAACCATTTCAAGTAATTTCTCATTTTATCCTCCACGTGCAACTTACACTGTGTTGAATTTGATTTATAATAATCTTCATCTCTGGAGGATTATTACTGTCTTAGCTTTAACAACTTCAAACAACGATTTTCCTTCACCAATGTCATGTTGTGTCATGCATGGAGAACAGTTCTAGGTATAAGGTTCTTTATAAAGTAAGTCTCCGTAAGTTGATCTTTCCTCTAAAAGCAATGGTGTTTGTGGTTAGAGAATGACACACAGTAGAGAAGTACGGGTCTTGAAAGGTGAAGGAGGATAATTGATTATGTGACATGTGAACGTCTAACACTTTCTCATATAAACTTATGCCTAGTTTAATCATCTTTAGTGACATGCAAGGATTAAACTCACATTTCTGCTTGGAACCATTCCTCAGGATCAGATTCTTTCTTGTTTGTTCTATAGTTGGGCTTCTGGTACTTCTCCCACTAAATTATACTGGGAGTAATGGACCAAATATGAGCTCTCATTCCATGGATGCTTTCACAATATCTAATATCAGCAGAGGCTCTGACAGGTTATGTTCTTAACACTTGCTCATTTCCACAAGTGATGCAGATAACATGTCATCTCACCTATGCTAAGTGCTATCTACAACCTGGTTTATCAGTCCTATGACCGGTTCAAAATCGCACAATTCTTTTGGGTGTTGAATGTTAAGTTGCTGATACAACTGATGAGTTCATTTCTTGTAACAAAAAATGGACAGCTGTTGTGTATGATTGTTTAGATTTTGAAATGATTATTACAATCCAGATGTGCTTTTGAAGAGTCCTGTTTGAATTTTGATATGTTTTAGAGTTAAATTAATGCCAGAATGGGAAGCAGTAAGGTTGGTATAACTGAGGTAGATAGTTCCGTATGATGTTGTTGTGTTGTCTAGAAGACTTCAGACAAGAACCTTAAGGGGCTACATGTTTGAACAATAGGGGGAATGTTTTGCAAAGTGATCTTTAGCACCCCTTTCTTGACTCCCATATACCCGGTATCTTTCTCGTAAGATATCTGAACGTCCAGCTATATGAACATATTTCAAGTTCATTTTGGCTATTGGAAATTGAGCCAAGTTTTTAGGTTTGGGAGAGCAACTAAAAGAGACCCTGGAGAAAGAGAATGAAGTGTACCAGAGATATTAAAGAACCAAGTCACTTGGCTTCTTTATATGGTTAAGGAAGGAATCAAGAACTAAGTTTTGTTATCATTTAGATCGGAGAAGCATTTAGCCATCTAGCTAAGGAATTCAGGCTAGTTAGTTTAAGGTAGAAACAAATTTGAGTCTTGTAACCCATGTTTGCTTAACGAAGAGTTGCAAAGTCTCAGCCCTTACACTATAGGGGTGTCAAATGGATGGATGGGCAAAACTTGAACGTATTTAAATGGGTCGAGTTAATAAACAAATTGATTTATAATCCACCTAAAGCTTGCTTGGGTCAAAGATGCGCGAATCACTTTCCTCTAAACATTGACTCATAACCCAACCCGTGCAACTCATAATGATTTTTCATTTGTTTGTTCTTTTATTATTTGCTTAATTACCAAATCAAACTAATTAAAGCTATTTCTTTTTTTCGCTTATGACCATATCGAACAAACAAACAAAACTAACCGTGTATGCTGCTCAAATTGATGATTTTAGATGGGTAAACTTCGGCTATGCCTAAAACTTAATTACATTTTCAGTTCGTTTCCACAGAAGAGAGACCTCCTGCACAAAATGATGACTCTTCACTGAAGATTTCCGTGTTAACATGTCTCTTTGGCCACTGACCATGAAACAAGCCACTTCTTGTGTTTTTCAGATTTGAATCCATGGTCACTGCTATTCTGTGTGCAAGCATGTGAATAACCTTTGTAGCATGAATTGACTGTAAAAATGCTTTGTTTAAAAAATCTTTTTAATGTAACATAGTTCTATAAATTTTCTTGTTCTGTTATTTAGTCGTTCAGATAGCATCAAATTTCATATCCGATAGCCATCTTCATTCTTGTCTCGTATTTAAATGAACTTTGTTGCATGGTTGGATTGCTGAGTTCTTATAAAATGGACTCATTTTGCATTTGTTCTGTCATTCACAGGCTTTGGGTGCATTTTTCTTTCTTGTGCTTCGTCTCGTTTTATGGAATGTACCTTCTTTACAAGGTAATGGCTAGCATTTACTCTTGAAGTCATGCTTTACACTAGTTTTGAGCTTCTTAATGTTGTTGATAAATTGTGATAGTTGAAAAAGTTTGTTGTCTCTAATGGGAGTCTGCTTTTGCCTTTCAAAGATAGTGTAAAGAGAATGATAGTCAGTCCTAGTGGGTGTGGCCGAGAGTTTTATGTAAAAAGGTAGATGTAATGGTTTCATAGCTTCTTTTTGTTATTCAAATTCTCTTTTGCAGTAATATGATACTCCCTCCGTTTTTTCAATTAGTTTGTCTTGTTTCGACTTCGCACAGAGATTAAGAAAGTAAAAAAAGATTTTTTAATCTTGTGGTCTTAGACTAGAGATAAATAAGATGTACCCAAAATGCTCTTTAATCTTATGGTCTTAAACATGGACATATGAAAAGTTAGAAATAAAGAGTTGTCAAAAAGGGAAAGAGACATTCTTTTTTAAACGGACTAAAAAGGAAAGTAAGACAAACATATTGTAACGGAGGGTGTAATATCTAATTAGTGATCTTATTTCTTTTCAATAATTTTTTCTGATCATATATAAAAAATTGCTTCTAGTTGGCGATCTGTCCAACTTGGAATTGTTTATACCTGTGAATTGGTGAATTTTTTTTTTTAATGGAAAAACAGTTATTGGATCATGAAATACTACTGTTTCAACTGGATTTTTTAATTTTTTGGGGTTTTTTTGCATGGATATAATCCATAAAGTTGTATGACATGAATATTTTATGTCCCATGGCCTCTTCAGGAGTACAATGACATTTTTATCAAAAGGATTCAGCAGATATGTAACAGAAGGCATGAACCTCATCAATTCACCATTCTGGTTCGAGAAATTCCACTTTGCAGTGAGCACCAAACTCGTGGATGCAACGTAGACCACTTTTTTTCCAAACATCATCCATATTCATATCAGTCTTCTGAAATTTTATATGATTCGAAGCTTTTGGATAATCTACTAGTAAGGACATATTATACTTGGTGCATTCAAGTTATTTACCTTATTAAAGAAAGTTGACTACGCACCTTAAATTTGGAATCCATTAGATGGTTTTGTATTGGTTACTTACAAATAAGTTGCAGGCAGAAGTATTGCTTTATTTCTTACTAGTTGTAGTTTCTTTTATGGTTTATCTAGATAATATCCGCTATTCTAAAATGAAAGAGTTTATTGTTCTTTTCCTGCTTCATTGGTCCTGCATGACTGAATAGTCAAATGTTTTATTGTTCTTCCCCTTTCTCTCTTCAAACAGTTAAGACACTCACAATATTGCAAGAATACAAAGTTGAGTGACGGGCTCCGTATTTGATATTCTTTCCGGCCAACATGAATTAGTTAACGTTATTTGTGTCACAGTTATCCTATCAAGTCATGTCACAACATTAAATTTGGAAGGCTGGCATTAATTTACTAGAACTGTATGACTGGTATATAGTAAAATGTCACTCAGAATTCCAAGTTAACCCTTGTAAAGGAATGTGTCCCTTATAGCATCATTGATATCCAGATATAATCATATATCCAGCATGCTTCTGTGATTAGCAAAGAGAACTTGTAGTACATAGATTTATGATATTCATTGAAGACAAGGGGTGAGGATATGAAAATAGGTGTCTGCTTTCATGTTGATAAGATGTGAATATCATCAGTACCTCTAGTAAAATTTATTTCTCCGTGGTTCAAACTTTGTACTTTTTACCCTCATCATGATACTGACAGATGGTATGGATCCTAGTGCCAGGCAAAGTCTCTCACAAAAAAGATTGAGGACCTGAGGCATCTTTCTTCTACTAAGAAACATGGTAGAAACTCATCTGTATCTGGTGCATGGAAATATGATGCTAAAATAGAGCAGCTGGAGGACATGCTTCAAACCCTTGGTCGTGAAATAAGGCATATACAATGCAGGATGACGATTGAGCAGAAGGTTGGTATTCACTGCAAAAGTCTGTGATGGTAATAACGGTACTGCAATTCAGAATATTTTTCTAGCATGTTTCATTTTTCCCTTTCAGATATACTTTCTCTGGTTCCCTGAAGCTTTTTTGTTCAGTCTGTGTGGTGTACTCTCATAATATGCGCTATCAAAGAGCCCTCGTCGTTAGCTTATAAACTGGGGTAAAGTAGTGATACTATCCTTCTGGTTAAGGGTTAGTTGTTATTACGTTTACATTTAGGTCTGGCGTACGCCGAGGAGTCTTTTATTATTCTGGTTGAAGGCATAAGTGTGAGATTTAGAGAACTTCTAGTTTTAGAAAACTCTTATATTGCCTTACAGGACAAATTACTTTGTTGGAATGAAATGTTTTTGAATAGAACGGAATTGATAAAGATGGTTCATGTCCCATCCAACTAGTTTGAGGTTGAAGCATGGTTGGATTGATTGGTTGATATAAAAAAGGATTTGCTTGTTCAGGAAATTCTCTCTTTTTGCTTGCCACTTGTGAAGATGGGCCTGGAAACATTTGCAATGCCTCAGTTTTTCTGTTGCAATTTTGATCTCGTATGAATTAGCCACCGTGATTTGCCAACATTTTGAGGTATATGTCCATGTCATTTGATGAGTTTTCCATCTTAATAGGAGTGAGGAAAATATTGTATACTGACAGCCATCTGTGTGCTGTTGAGATTGTGTATGGAGATCTAAGGAAGTGCTTGAGGATTTGTTTGTTATCTTATAACTTTGTTGTGAAATGATTCTCTAATGTTATCTTAACAGTTGAACAGTTGATTTAGATTTGACTATATTTTTATTGCTTAGGAATTACCTGTGGCTTTTGTTGCATTTAATTCACGATGGGGCGCTGTTCTAGCTGCTCAATCTCAACAGCACACAAATCCACTCCTCTGGATCACTGAAGTGGCTCCAGAACCAAGAGACGTGATCTGGCAAAATTTGGCAATTCAATATCGTCATTTGCCACTGTACAGGATAGTGATACTTGTTGCAGCATCACTACTTACCATCTTCTTCGTGTTACCAGTCACAGCTGTTCAAGGAATTGCCAAATATGATCGCCTGAAGAAATGGTTTCCTCCTGCGATGGCTGTGGACTTGATGTACAGACTTCATCTCTTCATTATTTCAGCCTTTAATTTCTCGAACATAAAATGTTTCATCATGTAATATCTCATACTCTCCAAGCACAGTTAGTATTTTGAAGTCTTCCCTTCTCGCGAAAAGAAGTGGGGAAGAGAATATGACAGATCGGCACTTGTAATTTCAGTATGAAATTGGCATCAGTTCCTTAATAATTTTGGAAAAATTTACTTAATTTGAAGCTACATAAAAATACTTTAAATCAAACTTTTGTTATCAAGATATTTCAAATGTTTAAGAGTTTGATTCACCGAACAGTAATAAAACACCATTCTCTCTCTCTCCTCTTTTTTTTTTTCTAAAATGGATAATAAAACACCATTCTTTTGGGATGGAGGGAGTAGCTCGTTTCACATCAAAGTTGTTCCGTACTTTGACTGAAGATTGGAAAATGCAGTGATGGAGTTCTGGACAAAATTGTCTTTGTTCTTTAGTGGATCATTTGTTTTTTGTCTATCTTCTCCTCTTTCTTTTCAAATTAGATAGATTGTTTTGTCTTTCCTCCTTTGTTTTCATTTTTCTCTTTGTGGGGAGAAAGGGTTGAGGTAGCAGGGGTAGTTACTGAATCCTCCTAGTTACAGTAGGTACAGTAGTTCTTTTAGTTGAAAGCTTTTGCAGCTGGTTGCTAATCTTCAATCCGTTTGAAATATTGTGGCAGACCGGGGTTAAGGTCCGTCGTCACGGGATATCTTCCTAGTGCCATTCTTAATGGTTTCATATACATTGTTCCATTTGCCATGATTGGACTGGCAAGATTAGCTGGTTATATCTCGCGGAGTAAGAAGGATATAAATGCATGCAACCTGGTGTTCTACTTCCTGGTAGGGAATGTATTTTTTCTAAGCTTGTTGTCAGGATCTTTACTAGATCAAATCGGCGAATCTTTCTCTCATCCCAAGGATATTCCCAACCGTCTAGCTAGTGCTGTCTCTGCTCAGGTGCAAAACATGTTGGCTCCTCTCTTTTCATTTAATATCTATTTTTATCCTGCGTCAGAATATTTAATGTCTCATTGGCGAAAGGGGTGGCTACACGCTTTCAGATAGTGCTTTAATTTTTACCCGACTGTAGCCTATTAAAGAACCGATAGGCCTGTCATAGTCAATATATTCTACTTGAAATGTGGATGATTAATTGTCGCATTTACATTCTTCTTTTGTTCTTTCAGGCAGATTTCTTCGTGACGTACATCCTGACAAATGGGCTGGCAGGATTCTCTTTAGAGATACTTCAGCCAGGATTACTTCTCTGGGATGCTCTTAAATCTCACACGTGGGACCGTGGAAAGAAGAAACGTCCTTATGTTTATTCACTACCTTATTATAGAATTGTTCCTTTTGTTGCTCTCTGCATGCTGATTGGGATTGTTTACGCGGTGGTCTCACCTTTGCTTCTTCCATTTCTAGTAGGCTACTTCCTGCTTGGATATGCAGTGTTCATCAACCAGGTGAAGTTTCTCTATATGCAATATTTGTGTGTTAAGAATGAATCTGCCTATAAGCCTGATCCACATTACTTTGAGCATGTGTAAATGTAGTTTGTACATGTCTTTGGTTTGAGTTAGGTGTCCTTAACTAGTCAAAGACTTGGGCTAAACCCAACATGGATCAGGAAAGAAAAAAAGAAGCAGCAACCACCCAACTATGAACAACTTATTTAACATTTTCTTGTGTCCACCGTCGTGTCCTTGATAATATGTCTCGTTACACTCGTGGGTGATTTGGGCATAGATGCAAATCTACAATCATATGGAATAACGTTTTAGATTAATGAACTTTTAAGTGCTCATTTTTACTTTTTCTTCGGATATTTAGCAGATTCTGTGCTTTACCTGCTATATTACACCTGAACCAGTGATAATAATACAAAGCAGATGAACTTTTTGTGTTTTATTGGACTTCCTTATCAAAACCATCGAGTATTACAGGCCCTAATATTCACTGAGGTTTTTTCATTCTTTTTCATTTTGAGAAATGGTGATAGTCCTTATCCTTAGTAACTAGGTTTCTTCTGTTAAGGGGATTGCTACAATCTTAGTTTCCTAATTAGTTGTTATTACATTCATCTTTTTACACCTCTTAAACTACATTGTTATCACCAGTAAATATACTGTTGATGTAAAGTGTATATTAATATACTTTATTTTGTGCTTCTGTATTTCAAGTTAGTTCAAATATTTTAGAATAACTATGGAGGATAATGTATAATGTGGATGTTATTTGTGATGCAGATTGAAGATGTATATATAACTACATACGAGACATGTGGTCTGTATTGGCCTTACGTTCATCACTACATTATAGTTGCGATCATACTTATGCAAGTCACAATGATCGGTCTTTTTGGACTGAAAGCTAAGCCTTCAGCTTCCTTCTCCGTTATCCCTCTCATGGTTGTCACTATTCTCTTTAACGAATATTGCAAGATGCGGTTTCTTCCTACTTTCAATCATGTCTCAATCCAGGTAACTACTCCGTTCATTGATACCTTCCAGAACTTCCGCTTCCCTCTCCTCCCCCTTAAAAGAAGAACTCCAGGGAAGCAGATCAAAGTCTCATAAAGAACACACTGCAGAGTAATTTTGTTTGTATTTGTGGGTCAGCACTTAGCTACATCCTATTCCATCTATTTTTCGCTTGGAGCCTGTGGAAAAGTTGTGTTCATTAAGGATGTAGATCACGATGGGAAAAATGATCTAGATTTTAGACCTTGTGGAAAGTTGTGTTCATTAAGAATGCGGGTCAAAACTGGAAAAATGATTTTTCTAACTTCTCTCACATCCAAGGGACGTCAAGGTTCTCTTATTATGCTTGTTTTCTATTTGTCGAGGCGATTCACCCTTTACCTTGGAGTAAAGAAGGGCTCTAGTAAACCTCTGAATCATTGAGAACCATCTTTAGTTCTTAAAGTTTCTACCTATTTTTCTTCGAGCTTTGTTTTTTGAATAACATATATATCATCAGAAGAAAGATAAAATACATTGAACAAAACATTTTCCATTTTCGCCTCCTTTACTTAGAAATGAAGAGTTCAGCCCTTTACTTTCATGGTTGCACTAAATAAGAGGTCCACTTAGAGGAAGTGTATGTTTTAGATATTTGAGGTACCATTGTGTCGTTGAGAGGGCTTAATTGAATTCAAATCTAAAATAAGCACATTAAAATTTAATGTATGAATAATGTATAAGATATGTTGATATTTACACTTCAATTTTATTAACTGTTGATGCTGCATGGTGTTTTGGGTGATTTTAAAGCTGACAAATGCCAGGACTAATCTTCTTTAGCAAAGCAAACAACTAGCCTGATGCTAGACAGTCAAATCTAATGCACCAGGTATATATTACTTTTTAACTCATCTGAGAAGGGTGGTAATTAGGTCATTTCCTCCCTCTCCTCGCTCCACAGAGGAGCGTTTGTTAGGCACAGATGAGCTTTTCTTGGTTAGTATTTGTACGAGATATATGTAACCATTACTGGTAGCATATTGCAGTAGCACTCCACTGAGAAACCCAAGGTTACAAAGCACCAATCACTTTAAGATGAAAGTGGTTGAAACAGCATCCTAGAGAGACCATTTGTAAGAGTAAACTCGATGTTGTGTCCCAATCTCTTTTGATTGTTCCCTGTATTTGTAACATTTGCCTGGTTATTTTTGTTTTGCTTATCTGAGTAACTTATCATTCTGTCTGCTCAGTCATTACAACATGTGTTGCACTTTGTTTGTGAGGTAAACCTCAATTATGTGTCACCGTAGTTTCTTTTGGTAGTTCCATTGAATTAATCTGCTAGAAAGTCTCTGAGCACTTCTTCTTTGACAAGAAAAGATTTACCAAGCCATGTATTTTTTAGGTAGATATATCCCGTCCCTCGAAAAAATGAGCAATGTATGTCAGGCTGTTTTGGGAGGCCGGGGTGTTCGCCCAAGTATTGCTAATACCGAGAGGCTAGGCTCAAATCCTCCTGCAGTCTCCTCCTCTGCCAATTATTTTTTTCTTTTGTTTTGGTAAAAACTAAGATTGTATAGATTAAGCAAAAAATTGCATAATGAGGTAAAAGCAATTGGGACGCTAGGTGTCTCTATAAATGAAAATTTGTCCTATCAATATTGCATGTTAAGTTTAATGTTCATCTAAGGCTAAGTTGCTTCACTGATCACAATTTTAATGGTGGATATCATTCTGGAGAATGTCGACCAAGGGTCACTAGGATAGATATCAACTTGATGTTGTTGCTCTTCGTATGCTTAACCAATACATTTAGTCATTATAACTGTTGGTCCTAAGTCCTAACGTTAACTCTTGCTTTGTATCATGGAAAAATTCTCATGATTTTCTTTGGTTCTTCAGCTGATGTTATGGTACTGTGTCGTCAGGATGCAAAAAACAATGATGAACTTGACAAGAAGGATGGATTGATGGAGGAGAATGTCCGGAAGGCTCTTGATGCTTATTCTCCTCCATGTTTGCAACCCTTGGACCTCGGGCTAGAAGGAACGAGCTCCACCAAGCCATTTCTATCTCCAACATAGAACGAACATGTTGCCGTTCCTCCTTTCATCTTTCTCCCACGTTGCCTGTGCTCTGATGTCTGACAATTTTGTTAGGGAGTGTTTGTGTCGACATCACATTGTCAAATTACATGCAGGAGAGCTAATCTGCTCGTAGTCATGTATACCAACTTTTTTTGGTGTTGTTTTGTTTCGTTGACATGGCTCATCATTGCTAAGGCCATCATATTTGTATCGGATGGACAAAATTGCTATTAGAATTTGTTTTTTCTTTTATCGTGTTACCAATACATGTACCCGATACCATAGGTGTTCCTTCCCCAATTTTATTTTTTGTTCAATTCTAACATTTGTATCAGTCTCAATGAATCAATCAGCTAATATTCAGTCCTTTATATGCGATGTTAGACCTAGAAAGACCTGATGAATCGGGTTGCAACATATCTTACGATGGATGAATATCAGAAGAGGGCAATCTTTCGTAATACCTTCATGATATACGAATGAACAAGTGCATCAAAAGCCAACGTTCTCGTTTTGTCTCCATTTCATACTCACATTCCAAAAAAAATTAGGCCGATGAACTATTTTTACATCTTTTATTGAAAGAAGAAATATGTAAATAGAGAATTAAAAGAAAACACTAAAGAGGGTCATGTCTTTTCATTTTTCTTGGATGTATTCTCATTTAATTGTAACGGGTAAATACTTATTTGTACAGTGTTTAGATTTAATTCAAATCAACTCTACTATGCTGGAGCGATTTGATGTAGCAAACATATGTATTAATTAATCATGATTAATTGCTACAAGTGTGTGTACAAATATATATTATACATTTATTTATTTAGTGTAAACACTCCAACGGTAAAAATTTATTCCCATAGGTTATTTTTCCAAATCAATACAATGAGTTTAAGTAATTTAACACGAAGTAAAAGTATATGTCAATAATGATGGTTGAACAAAAAGACATCTATATTCAAACACATGAAATCTTTACTCTTCTATTTAGGTCGCTTCCTATGGTAACATTCCTATATAGTTTCTTCATTTCAACCGTTTTCTTCGACGATCACAGACTTACCCGCACTAAGAATTTACACCAGGCTACTACATATATATTATGTGTTTGAATATAGAGTTCATTAACTTAATCATAACTTTTTTTAATAATTGTGATGTCTGAACCGACTTACGCGCACCTCAACTAATTCCATCGAATATCTGCCAGCAATAGGTACCAAACAACTCTGTCCACCAAAGCTAGAATAGATGAAAAAAAATCACCTAATCTGTCTTTGTTAGGAATTAAACCCGAGACCTCATGTCACTCAACCCCACTTTATTGAACCACTAGGCCATGCCCTTAAACCCATTTACTTAATCATAGTTGATTAACATATATTTTTCATTTATTTAATCATAGTTAATAAATATATATTTTTACTTCATTAAATTAATTAGCCATGCTAAATAGTATTGGTTTCGCGTGAACACACACCCGATGCGGGTAAGTGTTTTACCGGTTACAATATCTAGATTATATGCAACTTGCATGCGAAAATTTTGCGAACTTCTTAGTTTTTACCCTATGCAATTTGTTTGAAGTAAAATGTATACGAGTGGTTGGTCTTAAAATCAGGAATTAAGAATTGGACGAATGAATACAAGCAAATTAATAGTAGTACACTGCATCACCCTGATGAATACAAACCTTTTCTGGAGGGTAAAAATAATAGGATACATCAATACGAATCAAAAACATTAAGATGACAAAAAATATAGGAAGAGCAAACATCAAACGGTAGAGACAATATGGTGAGGCATTGGAAGCCGTAAGATCAGTTGGATGGAGGAGAAAATGTTGGAATTGTGGGAAAGTTCGGAAATGACGGGATATTGGGTAGAGGAATATTGGCAGGCAATGGAGGTAGAGTCATCTTCGGAACAGAGGGCAATGTAGGCAAAGGCGGCAATGGAGAAGCTGTTGGGAGCGTTGGCAAAGATGCAACAATTGGCAATGGTGGCAATGTGGCTGCTGTTGGCAAGTTTGGAATAGTAGGCAATTGTGGCACTGTCGGCTGAGGCAATGAGGGGATTGTAGGCATGTTTGGAAGTTGTAGTAGGCTACGAGCAGCATGACTTGTGGTAACGCTTGATGTGGACAATAATGCTATGATCAATATAAGAGGACTGAGCAATTGTTGAAAGCAGCCATTGTGCCAATTTGACAAATATTACTTTGTTTCAATAAAACGAAGAAATTGAAGTTGGAAGTTCTGTTTTAATTTGAGGGAGATTGATCATTAAGAGGGTATTATATAGGGATAGAGGTTGAAGACTATGGCTGAACTATATGAGATGCGTTGGTGTAGAAGCACGAGAACTCAATGAATTGTTAGTTCACCTTCCTAGATTTAATTACCTTTAGGCATGTATCCTCCTAATGTCATGGTGCCAACCAATAGAGAATACTATTACTTTTAAAACATTAAGAAATGATTTAATCAATTTGAATGAATTGTCCACCAAATATGGTTGATCCAATCTTTATCTATGTATAACTACTTTCAGAAAACATCTCCACTCATAAGATCATATGTATGTTCCTAAAACAAAAAAATTGGGAAGGCTAACTAACAACAGAGTATCAAGAATTTTAAAGTCTATGCTTCCTCACCCAACACCTCACCCAAATCCTAGGACTCCCTCAAAAACTTTCCCTATATATCCCTCTTTCTTGATAACCAATCTCATCAATTCAAAAAACACCTTCATTTCCTTGTAATAAAAACAATTTAGCAAATTATATAGCAATGGCCCCTTCCAGTAACTGCCCAATACTCTTCTTCTTGATGATACCACTATTGTCCATATCAAGTATCAGCACAAGTCATGCTGCTCATAGCCTACTGCAACTTCCCAACTTGCCTACAATCCCCTCATTGCACAGTGCCACAATTACCAGCTATTCCAAACTTTCCAACTGCAGCCACATTGCCATCACTTCCAACAACTAATACACCTTTACCTTCTTTGCCTACATTGCCTTCTACTATTCCAAAGATGACTCTGCCACCAATGCCTGCCAGCATTCCTCTGCCCAACATGCCATCACTCCCAAACATACCCGCAATTCCAAATATTATTCCTACAAATTCACCTCCTACTTCCAACTAAACTTGTGGCTTCCAACCACATGATTTTTACCTATTTATCCTATTGGTCAAACATACCCACAATTCCAAATATTATTCCTACAAATTCACCTCCTACTTCCACTAAACTTGTGGCTTCCAACGACATGATTTTTACCTATTTATCCTATTGGTCAAACATACCCGCAATTCCAAATATTATTCCTACAAATTCACCTCCTACTTCCAACTAAACTTGTGGCTTCCAACCACATGATTTTTACCTATTTATCCCTATTGGTCACTACACTGTGTTTTTTTTTTTTTGCTTTTCCCTTTGTCATTTTAATCTTTGTGATTGCTGACAATGTATTGTATCATGTTATACTTGAGTCCTATACAAGGATTTTCGTTTTTGTTAGTCCCATGCAGTATCTATTACTGAGTCATGTGCATTTATCCAATATATTTCAGGTATGAGAAATGATGAACCACGTATACATGCTTATTTTGAACAAATTTAATCATACTTCGAAAAACTTACTTGAAAATAACCATATATAGGACCCATATTCAGATAATAACCAAAGTTTCTTATTCATATAATGTTAAATTGCCTCAGTCGACTGTGATTAACAAAGACAAGTGAATCGTGAATTTGAAGTTCCAGATATCAAAAATACATGCCAGAAGTCCTAAGTTTAAACACAGGCTTGAAGTTGGAGTTGTCAAATCTAATTTCATACCCAGATTATCTTAAGTTGGCAAATGTGTGTACTGATCAAACTTTAAACAATGGAGTCTAGAATTAAGCTTGGCACGTCTTCCACTCAAAGGTTATGAAGTTGGGAACAAGCCAAGCCTAACGTCAAACCGAAATGTCTGAAGTAGGAACATTGTTCGTGCAGCTCAAACTTTCAACGTTCAACTAAGTTATACTAGACAAACTTCCTGCCCAAAGGTCTAAGGTTGCACAAGCCGAGCCTAAGCATAAACTCAAAAGTCTGCAGTTGGTATACTGTCTGAGCAATTGGAACTTCAGACACTTATCTCTGAAGTTAGCATTAGCAGTTTTCCAGCCTAAAGGTCAGAGGTTGGGAACTAGCCAAACCTAAATTCGGAACTGAAATTGTCCAACTTCCTAGTTTTAGTCCAGACAATAAATTGGAAGTGGCATGACAACTCATGTCAGATTCGATTTTAGTGGTCACCCAACCATCATATATTACTCAAATATGTGAAAGGAGCGCTATGGGTTAACTTATACAAAAGGCCAAACATTAACGGGTTGTTTGATAAATGGTTTGCAGCTGAGTTATGCAAATACATGTACAAGTTATGAGAGAATCTCTGCATATAAAGGGTCGAACAACAAATCGCTGCATAAAATAATATATAGATTCTCTGATAACTAATTCATGTATTACTCTCTAAACAGCTACCAAACGACCCCTGAAGCAACTGTAAATTGAGCACAACATATACAAGTAAATCTTGCAAACAAGAATTGCATCACCATTGAAAGAAGAAAAAACAACTGAAAACATAAAGCAATTAATGATAATCCAAAACTAACAATATCATAAGCATCACTGTATAAGTTTCAGCATAAAAAAGGGACAAACACAGCAAAATTAATCCAAAATCTCCCAACCAAATCGGTCTTTAAACAAAACTAACAAAACATAAACTCCATTACCGTAGACGGCAACCAAAACAGTAAGTCATTCATCTGGAAATCAACGGTAAGATTTCTGGAACCTAGAACGAGCACCACGACCACCAAACTTCTTGGGCTCACATCTTCTGGGATCAGCAACAAGCAAAGTCCTATCATACCTAATCAAAATATCCTTAATCTCCTTCTTCTGCTGCTCATCAACAAACTTCTGGTAAAAGGCAACAAGCGCTTTGGCAATGGACTGACGAATAGCATAGATCTGAGAAGTATGTCCACCACCTTTAACACGGATACGCATGTCGACTCCAGCGAAACGGTGACGGCCTAAGAGGAGAATAGGTTCAAAGGCTTTGTAACGGAGGATTTCAGGTTGAACAAGCTCGATTGGAACACCGTTGATTTTGATCAAACCGCGGCCGCGCTTGCAGTGAGTGACAGCTACTGCTGTCTTCTTGCGACCGAAGCATTGGACGGATTCTGCCGCAGCTGGTGTTGCTTCTGCCTTCTGCATTTTGGGGGGATTGTGAATGAGAGGGCGAAAACGGTAGGGAGAGAGGCGGAATGAGTGTGGTTAGGGTTTTGTATGAAGTGAATAACTATGGGCTTTGAGTAGCTTTTCAATTTGGGCTTCAATGAAATATATGGGCGAAAGCCCAATATATAAGGTTCAATTACAATATTAAATAGTAGGTATTTTATAGGAAGGAATATTGCTGTTTAATTATATTAAAACACTATTTTTTATTTTTGATACGATTTTAAAAAAAATGAAAATATATTTTATTAATTTATTTTTAATGAAAGTTGCTATAACTTGAAAATTAAAAAGTTTTGCTATAAGTTGCAATAAACAATCTAATAAATTTATTTAGGTAATTTTCCCGTTAATATTTGATACTAACCACATCCCCAAAATTTCTCTTTTATCATTTTTTCTCTCTTTTTTAAAACACCCCGATTTATGTTTCATCTTCAAACACATTCGTTATTTTTTTTCCTACAAAATTATATTATTTCAGTAAAAAGATTTCATAAGTTATTTTTGTTTTATACATCTTTTGAGAATTTTTATTGAAAGAAAAGGTTCTTCAATATGCAGAAAAATCAGAAAACAAGACATACAATTATGAATTGTGATAATTTGCATTCAATTATGATATATCATGGAAGCAAGATGAGATTCCTCAGCTATGTTAAATTATTTACCGGTTTAAAATTTTGCATTCAATCGTATTTAAAGAATTCAAAATTTTTATTTAAAATCATTCACGGATAAAAATATTAAAGTTTTTGTATATATATTTTCTTCAATTATGTAATGTTAAAGTGATAAAAATTTTATAAATCTTGAAACAGTAACTTTAGATTCAATTGTGTATGTTTATGGATTGCATGATATGATCAAAAGTTATATAATATTTGTTGGAGTAAATACATAAATACCTCCCTGATGTTGGCCAACTTTTTTAAAAAAACACCTAAACTTTAAATTCGACCTATTACCCCACGATTCCTACTTAATCCATTGCAAATACACTATTTTTCGCAGAACTTCAGTCACAACAAAGAAAGTGAATATACGTACCAATCAGGTGCTACCACGTGTTAAATATATTTAATTTCATATTTTATTTATTTATTTTAATAAATTTTTTCTTTTTATTTAATTTATCACCCACCCCACCCCCTCTTCCCCCACCCCACCCCATCCAGCAACCCCTTCCTCACGTCCAGCAGCTCCCCTCCACCCTCCCCCCATTCAGCACCCCCACCCCCCATCCAACACCCCTACCCCGTCAGCACCTCCCCCTAAACCCTCTAATCCCCCACTCAATTAGCAATTTCCATTTAATTTTTTTTGTTTTCTTTTGTTCAAACCACTTCAAAAAATAGTTTTATGGTTAAATTGAGTTTTAAAGATAGTTAAATGATATGATTTACTACAAAATAGAGTTTTAATGAAATGATTTAAAGAAAATAAAGCTTCAATGGAGCTTTAATGGTGTTGAAGAGCTTTAATGGTGTTGAAGAAGACATTGTGATGAAGAAGAAATGGTGGATAGTTAAATGATATGATTTAATTGCAAATGGAGCTTTAATGATATGCTTTTAAAAAAAAAAAAAAAGAAGCTTCAACAGAGCTTTAATGGTGACATTGTGTTGAAGAAGAAATGGTGAGTTGGGGGGGGGGGGGGGGGGGAAAAATTAAAAAAGAAAATAAATATTAATTTAAAAAAAAAGAATATAAATTATATATTAGTTATTTACACGTGGCAGCTTTTTATTGGTCAAAAAAGATAAATTTGAGCCCTTTCACGCGCCAGTGGAGCGTGTATATACGCAGCGGTCCAAAATGGCGTATTTGCAATGGAATAAAGAAGAATCGTGGGGTAATAGGTCGAAGTTAAAGTTTAGGTATCTTTTTGAAAATCTCGGACAAGATCAGCGGGTAATTATGTATTTACTTTATTTGTTGTTGCATGATGAAAATCTCTTGAAACAATAACGTTAGATTCAATCATGTATGTTTATGGGTTTAGATTCAATCATGTATGTTTATGGGTTGCATGATATGACATTTGAAATTTTGCAATCAATCGTATTTAAAGAATTCAAGATTTTGATTTAAAACCATTCATGTATAAAAATATTAAAAGTTTTATATATATATATTTTTCTTCAATTATGTGTGTTAAAGTGTTGAAATTTCTATAATATGATGATGAAAATCTCTTTAAACAGTATCTTTAGATTCAATTATTTATGTTTATGGGTTGCATGATATGATCAAAAGTTATATAATATTGGCCTAACCCATCGCCAGGCCTCTTAAGTACGCGCGATCTTTCACTTAGGCATCTCAAGTGGATGTCGCTCACTTTTGGCACCTCAAGTAGCCCTAAAGTGGGTCATTTTGGCACCTTTTACTGAGTCAACAAAATAATACTACGTGTGTGTGTTACACGCTTCGATGAGCTGGAAGATGACGAATAAAATGTAGACATGTATCATTTTTATTCAAATAATTAATTTAAATAAAAAAATACCCCCTTCCCCTAACCTACCCACCCCACTAGTCTTCTTCTTCAAATACCCCACCCACCCACCACCCCCACCCACCCCACCATTTTTCTTCTTCAAATATTCCTCCCCCACCCACTACCCCTCCCCCACCCCACCTCACCCCCATCCCACCAGTTTTTTCATCAAATAGCCCACCCATCCCGCCACCCCCACCCCGTCAGTCTTCTTCCCCCTCTTTATCTACTTCAAAGACCCCGCACCCCCTCCCCACCCCCGCACCCCAGTCATCTTTAATTTTTTTCATTGATTTTGCTTCAATTTTAAATTTTTCACTGATTTTACTTGGTTTTTAGATTCAATTTTAATTTATTTTTTCCAGATTTGCTTCATCTATTTTGCTTCAATTTTTAGTTTTTTAATTGATTTTGTTTGATTTTAATTTTTCTTCACGGATTTAGCTTTATTTTTTATTTTTTTTCATCGATTTTTAATTTTTCTTCACTAATTTTTCTTGGTTTTTATGCTTCGATTTTAATTTTTTTTATTGATTTTGTTTGATTTCAATTTTTCTTCACTGATTTAGCTTTATTTTTTAATTTTTCTTCATCAATTTTGTTTGATTTTTAGTTTTTCTTCGTTGATGTTGCTTATTTTCTTATTTTTCTTCATAAATTTTGCCCTTAATGATTAAAAAAAAGGTGCTTATTATTTAATCTTCACGAACCTTTAAATGCTTATATAAATTTCTCTCAATAATTTTTATCATTAAATAAATTAAGACTGACAAAAATAACAGATAAAAATGTGAAAGAAGTACAAATTAATGGGCGTTGCGTTAATATATTATTTTTGGCAAGACGAACTCCTAAATATGTATCTAATTTTTAAATCTCTCCCAATAATTTTCACCATTAAATAAGCTTAAGATTGACAAAAATGATGGATAAAAATAAGGAAAAAGGTATAAATTAATGAAAATGAGTTAATATAATTTTGGTGGGCCAAATTGGGTGCCACATTAGCAAAAAAAAGGCTTTCATGCGTCTTCATGGAAGTGTAATACACACACCTTGCTAACTCAGCAAAAGATGCCAAAATAACCCACTTTATGGCTACTTGAGGTGCCAAAAGTGAGCGACGTCCACTTGGGGTGCCTAAGTGAAAGATCGCGCGTACTTAAGGGGCTTGGTGATGGGTTTGGCCTATAATATTTGTTGTTGCATGATGAAAGTTTCTTGAAACAATAACTTTATATTCAATTGTGTATATCTATGGGCTGCATGATATGATCAAAAGTTATAGAGAAAATACATAAAGTTCCCTGCTGATATTGTCAACTTTTTTAAAAAGACACCTAAATTATACTTTCGACCTATTACCCCACGAATCTTATCTAAACCATTGTAAATGCACCATTTTGATCAAAATTTCAACTCTGTATGTAAACACGCACATGAAGCGCGTGAATGAAAAAAAATTATTGAACCAATAAATTAAAATGTGCCACGTGTATCAAAAAGGATCCATTTTTTAATTTTGTATTTTAGTTTTTTTTCTTCATTTTCCATCTTTTCTTTTGTTTCTTATTCCTCCTCCTTCTTCTTCTTCTTCTTCTTCTTCTTCTTCTTCTTCTTCTTCTTCTTCTCCATTAATCTCTATTAATGGTGTCACTCAATTTTCTTTCCTATTTCTCCTTCTTTCGATGTGTTGTGTGTGCATGAATGGAGTATTGTGTGAAGTTGTGAGAATGTGTAAATTTGTGAGAATCTAGAGAATTGTATGTGTATTTGTTACTGTCAATGGAACCAAGGAAGTCCTGGGTTGCCTCACATTAGTCTTACATTTAAATTAAAAAATAAAATTTTCTCATCAATTTAGGACATTCATGAGGTAATAGAATACTCCATTGTTACTTTGCGTGATACAGTTATTTTGCGTGAGATCGCCCAAAATTGCTTAGTAAATTCAACAATAAAAATGATGAGTATTCTGTGTGTGCATAGTGTATTCTGAAAAGATGAGGAAGATATCAATTGAGGAGAAGAGAAAAATTAAAAAAATCAGAGTTAATAAAATAAGAAAAACATAAATAAAAACACAAAAATAAATATTTAACACGTGGCAAACTGTGTTTGGTGCGTGCATTCACTTTCTATCTTGTGACTGGGATTCAGCGAAAAATGATATATTTGTAACGATTTAAGTAAGATTCGTGGGGTAATATGTCAAAAGTATAGTTTAGGTGTCTTTAAAAAAGTCGGACAATACCAGGAGGGACTTTATGTATTTGTTGTTGCAACAGATAGACTAAGAGACTTTGATATAGACAGTATTTTGTTTAATGCAAGTACAAACTACAAAGGTATATTAGAAGCAATTGTAATACAGTTGAGGATAGGCAAAACTTCAAATCAATTTGAAATAAAGTATATAATAAGTGATAAATGTTGGCTAATGATCATACGCAATAAAAAATTCAAAAATACTTATGTCATACGAATTGAACCTCTTCCTTGTGAAAGTACATAGAAAATACCACTTGAAGTATTGGATGAAATTGTATTGCCACTGAATTCAGAAAGACCTCTCGAAATATCATATTATGAAAAATGAAAAACACCAAATGAAGATAGTGTAAATGATCAAAGGTTATGTGTAGTAGCTGTAATCGAGAGGGACACAATAAAAAGATTTGCCACAAACATGTACCTCTTGCTTAAGATAAAATCTGTGCTTCTTAATTTATTTTGATGTTAGAATAATTATTTATGTTTAATAAATTCTGGTGTTGAAATTTGTCCTATTTTCAATATTTTATGTTCATGGATATTGATTTATCGTGATTTTTAATGATCAATTTTCTGAGAGTTAGTGTTATTCATGTTCACTGATTATGACTGTATATATTGATTGAAATTGCTTTATTATTTATGATGTTGGTTAACTTGTAATAAAAGTGTTTTACAATAATTTCTGTACATGTTGATATTGCTTGTTTAATTGCAATGATAGCAAATGACATATGAATAGGAACAGTAAAATATATATTCAAAGACGACTAAAAGTATTTTCCCAATTACTGTATGTAATTTGTCTTTAAAATTTCTAATATGTTATGTGATAATGTAACTTGAATCCAGTAGTTAGATTAAAATTTTATTGATGTTACTAAAAGATAATATAAAAGGAACAAAACATATACAATAATCAATAATTAATAGGAACTTAAATAGATTTTTTTCATATAAAAAATCAAAGAATAAGCATAAATACTAAAAGAATATTGTTAGATAATATTATATATTAATATTAACCTATATTTAGTTATTTGAAAGTTGCATATATAAATCTGAAAATAAGTAGAAAGATCTCTAGGGAATAATTACACATAAAAAATAAAAATTAATTGCACGTAATCATGATTTCTTTAACTTATTATCTATTAAAGTATGACTTGAAATTTGACTTGGCTCACGTAAATATACATTTGTTGTTCTTAATAAGTAATAATAAATATTTAAAAATCTTAACTTTATTATATACCTCTTACATGTACGGATTGAAAATATTAATTAATATCCCAAAAGGTTGTTTGGGTGATTGTTACATATTGTTTTATAATATTTCGTGTTGTATTATTTTGTGTTAAATTATTTTAATTAATAAATATATGGTAAAGAAAAGAAAAAGAAAAAAAATTATAGTAAAGAAGAAAGACTTGTTGGTAAATAACACTGAAAAATGTATAAGTATAAAACTATTAACTTAATTATTAAAATTAATAAAAAATAAATAATCAAGTGTCGTTGTAAAAAAATATATTTACCATATTTGATTCCTTGTGAACAGATTTTGTAACTTAATTAATACAAAAAAAGAAGAAGATAATTATTATTATCAACAATAAAACTTGCCATAATTATCAAAATATTTAATGAAGAGTGATAACTATTAAAGTCTATAAATAAGAATAAAATATGAATATTAATATAGAACTACTAACTTAATTATTAAAGTTAATAAAAAGTCAATAATCAAGTATCATTGTAAAAAGTATATTTAGCATATTTGACTCCTTGAATTGTGAGCAGATTTTGTAACTTAATTAATACAAAAAAAAAAAGAAGATAATTATGGATAACAATAATAAAACTTGTAATAATTATCAAAATATTTAATGAAGAGTTATAACTATTAAATGCTATAAATAAGGATGAAATATGACTATTAAAAGTAAAAAAATATTTTTTAATATTTTTAAAAAAAATCTAAAAGTTCCTATAACTTGCAATAATTTCTTTAGTCTAGTAATTATTGAAAAGTGTTGTTATAACTTGTAATAAACAATATAATAAGTTTATTTAGGATAATTTTTCACATACTACATAAATAATGTCGGAAAAAATTCAGAATTAGCAAACTTGGTCCATTAATTAAGAGATCATAGCAACTTTTTACTAATTGCCCGAAATAGCAATTGTATATGTATTTACTAGCCCTTTTTGGGTGTAAAAACACAAAATTTGGAAACTTTTTATTTTTGTAAACATCATATCAAGTCAGAACGCGTCCTTTTTAAAATCGAGGGAGTGTCTAAATTGGTCTTCTCCAAGACCTTATTATCATTCACAATCATTGGTTCACTTCCCCTTCTGTCTTTATAGAAAAATTAGAATATTTATCTTCACTTCGTGCGGTTGATAATATGACTGTTAAACTCTGATTTTGTTATATATAAATTCTCCTACAACATTTATTAAATCTAATCAAAGTGTAAGTATATTTTTAAAAAATTCAACAACCTAAGTATTTTAGAAACTATTCTTGATAGGGAGCTTTTATCTGAATTGGTCCTAGGCAGTGTGAATTCGAATCAATCGTGTTCCAATGGAGATAGCAAACATGAAAAGAAAAATAAAGAAAAGTATTTTAGAAAAGTACATTGAGATATTTGTTTTCGATACATCTTAAGCACAAAGTTTTTTTTTTTGTTAACTGGATAGTAGATTAATATTAATAATAATATAGTAGTTTACAATTCTGCCGGCATTCAACCTGGGTTAATTAAAAAATACAAGGAACTTGATCCCATTACGAGTTCATTAAAGATGGAGATTTTCTCTCAAAAATAGTCCCATCATGTCTGTCCAGACTGCTTTCCAAGCCAACACCAGAGGAACTACAAAAAGTCTTAGAAGCAAAATGCTTTTAAAACCATCAAATGCATTATAAGTAGTATGTATTCATATCCACAAGTGTTATATTAAGTTAATATCTATAATCTATATCTATATCTATATCTATAATCTATAATGTATATTTATCATCTATAATCTATATCTATATCTATAATCTATAATCAATAATCAATAATTTATTAAAAGTGTAAAGGGTCTTAGAAATGTTGTTGGAACTTTTTGTCCTTCATTAAAAGATTTTGCAATAGACAAAATTGTCTTTTCACTATTTTTTCTAAATTTTAATTTTAAAAATTTAAATTCTATAGATAAAAGTCAAAGTAACTAGGATCATGAACGACAAAAAAAAAAGAGTCAATGAAGGAAAGTTCGTGTAATTAAAATTCTTTTTGGTTTAGAAGTCTTTATTCTCTTACCATATATAGAATTATGCATTGATTCCGTCTTCCAAAAAATTCATGACCAAAAAAAAAAAAAAACCCAAAGATGAAAAATTTCACGCTATTAAAATTTATGTAGGTTTAGGAGTCTTTATTTTTTACCATAATAGATCTAAGAGTTAATTCCATATTTTAAGAGTACCAAGTCAAGAAACCAAAAACATGTTTACCAATGCTTCCCATCTTGATTTGTTTCTTCTTTCTAATCAAATTATTTCGTGTAGCTCCTTGAAACTACAACATTATTTGATTTTATACTGATGAAGCCAACGTTATAATTCAAATTTATGACTCAAAATTTTATGATAGCATAATCAGAATATGTGGTTAATCACATTGTTGATTTGCCATACCACATGTTGGTTTCATTGACTAAATTTTTTTTTCTAATTTAATATTTCAAATTTTGATTAAATCGAGTCTAAATTCATAAAGTTAGCAAAATACTACAACTCTACGGACTATGACACATTTATTTTCGTCATCATTCTCGATCAAGGTATGTTTTTGTTAGTTTAATTCTTTTGAGGAACTATCAGAAACATTTCTTCTCCTTTTGTAAAAAAAAAAAGGTAAGGGCAATGTATACAACTACCCTTCTTAAACTCTACTTATGTTTTACCTTCACGTATCTATAATTGGAAGCTCTTTTCAAAGAATATATTGTCTTATGATGTTATTCTTCAATATTAATTCTTGTGTTGTATTCGACATCACAAATCTATAAAGATAAATAATAATTATATTTACCACAAATCACAAGGACAAACTTGATAACTCTAATTTGTGAGAAAGATAGATATGCACATTGAGATGTCATACTACAGATATGAAGCATTCAGAGTGTTGGTTAAGAGAAGAGGAGCCTTGGAGTAACTGGTAAAGTGACCAGGGTCACTAGTTCAATCCTTGGAACAACGTCTGGCAGAAATGTAAGGTAAGACTGCGTACAATACACCGTTGTGGTGGGGACCTTTCAAACACTGTGCATAGCAGTAGCTTTAGTGCACCGAGTTAATTACTTAAATATGAAAACACAGACTTTGTTTCAATAGATTTAAGGTTTCTTAGAGGAAGTAGACATAAGACCTTGTGATGTGGAAGAGTATTTGATTCTCAATAATGCTTCAGGAGGGCTTCAACTTTTCTTAGAAAACTTGATTCAAGCTTTGAAAGAGGTCAGGGAAAGGTCAAATAAAGATCCAAAACAATTCAAGGAAAAAGCTAAGCAGAACTCCGAAAAAATTTTGAGGTTGCCCTTAAAATTATTCAAAAGTTTTGGCATTGTACAAAAAATTTTCAAATGATATTTTCATCATATAATTTTTTAGCTTCAATTACACGATTTCCTTCTTTTCTTGCAAGCCAAGGTCCAGGGGATAGGGCTTCTCCATGTATCGACTATAGTTTTGTATTGTTGTAATCGGAAGTAAGATGATGCTTGCTCTTTGAGGCATTGGCAACTGCAAGGATTTATTACTGTACTACTAATGTTGTTACATGTTTTTTAATAAGTTGCTAATTTAGGTACACGCTAAATATGTTTCTATCATCTTGCAATAATTTTAACCATTAGCGATTTTGTCTTAGTACCTGGACAATATTAGTGATTGCTTGACAATACTTACCTCATAGGTTGTCACAAGTTTGGCTGATCCATCCACCAAAATCATATTTGGTGATGCTGAGGATGAAAGTTATAACGAAGAGTTACACGTGACTAAGTTGCGACTGGTTTTAAACAGTCCTTCAGAATACTCTTTTAACTAACCCTCGAAGAGAAAAACTAGCTAATAAGCACAAAGGAACCACAGAAAGCATGGTAACACCTGTGTTGGACAATAAAATTTTTGATATCATAAAATAAATAACCGAGACAAGAAAATATACTGCAACAATCAATTTATTGATTTCAATATGTGAATGTTACAATTTCTATGAATCCTCTGATTCGTCTTTTCAAATATAAATTCAAGGGCTTAAAGCTTGATCTTGAATTTTAACTTGATTTGAATGCTTTGAGGGACATGATCTTGACTTGTGCTTGAATTCAAGGGCTTTTGAGCTTGTTCTTGAATATTGTGGTCTTGATCTTGAATCTTGATGAACTTGATATGAATGCTTGATCTTGAATCTTGATGAACTTGATTTGAATGCTTGATCTTTTTAGAGAAATTGTGGCGTTTGATCCACGAGATTTATCTTGCTACTTGTTAGAGTTCTGGGTCCCTCTTTTTGAATTATGAGACCCGTATTTATAGTTGTGGAAAAGGAAGAGTCATGATGAAGATGAACTTTCTTTGACCAATCAAATTCAAGTGACGTGGCGCCTTTTATGGGCTTTGATTTTATTAGGTTTGCTGCATTATTTTGACATGTGGCATGGTCCTATTGGCTCTTTCACTTGACTTGGCATGCCACGTCATTTGACACGTGGCATTTATTTGGGCCTGTAGAATATGACAATATCTTGGGCTTAACAAAGTGGGCTCATCATTTGTAGCCCAAATCAATGGGCTAGCCTCAATAAAAAAATCAACTTTAATTAAATCCATTTATGTTTGGACTTAAATAATTAATCCAATTATATTAATTCGCAATATTTATGTGGGACTAATATATTTTGAATTTAATATAATCCGAATTTTGTATGGATTTAAATCTTTAAAATTGCATTGCTCACAAATGCCCTTACTTCAAGACTTGTCGAGACATTTAATATTTTGGAGACTAGCCTTGAAGTATGATTATTTAAACATGTTTCCTTCGGGCTTCAACGATTTTCATACATATGAATACTCCATTCAAAAAAATTAAAGCCGAACCATATTGATATTACCTCTCAAAGCTCTCTTATTTTTTTTCACGAATCTCTATACTTAAGACCCGTTGGTGAGGCATAATATCCAATTTCAAATAGATTTTGGAAGACTTTTTCATCGCCTTACTTAATCAAGAATAAAACTCTTTCGATTTGTACTTAGATTGGAGAAATAAAGAACCTCCAATTTGAATTTGTATGGGAGAAGGAAACAACCTCCAATTTAAATTTTGTATGAGAGAGGAAAATCAACCTCCAATTTGAATTTGTATGGGATAAGGAAATAACATCCAATTTGATTTTGTATGGGAGAAGGACTCCAATTTGAATTTGTATGGGAGAAGAAAATAACCTCTAATTTGAATTTGTATGGGAGAAGTAAATAATCTCCAATTTGAATTTGGAGATAGAAGTTATTCCAATCTGAACTTATATTGGAGAAGGAAACATCCATCCTACAACTCTATAAAAGGAGGAGGTAGTTTCTCTACTTTTTCAATATCAATTTTGGGGTTTTCAAGCCATCAACAATATTGAGGTAATTTTTTTCCCTCCTACTTTTCTCTTATTTTCGTCACTTTTTTTCAGCACAACATGTTTGTGGTAAAAAAATCATATCTAATTGTAGGAATATTGAAATCATGAATCGTTTGATATTACAGAAACTAGACTTCAATATCTATAACATATCAAAAATTCAGCTTTAAATTCCTTTAATATAATTCTCGATAATTTCTTAAATTTAGCTCTGAATTTTATCATGCTGAAAATTTCAGATCTGTGCGTCTTTACTAAAAATTTCATATCTTGAAGTAGGAAGGATGAAATCACAAGCCGCTTGATTCTTGTGAAACTAGACACAAAGATCTATAATATATCCAAAATTTATAATTGAATAAAATTGAGATATTTTCATGTGTTATCTCGAAATCAACATGTAGTTTTGATGCATCAACAATTCAGATTTATGCAGCATCACCAAAAAAATTATATCTTAATGTGAGAGTATTGAAATTATGATCCTCTTGATCCTATAGATGCCGGAAACATGCATGTATAACATATCTAAAATTTGGATTTTAACACTTTTTGGATTATTCTAGATGACTTTTTGAAGTCTATCTTTATATGTTATCCGACAGAGAACTCTAGATTTGCATCACCTCACCAAATAATTTATATCTTGATGTGGGACCATCACCATCAAAGAGTGTTTTGATTGCTTCAAACTCAATTTTGAGGGCTTTATTCTCATCAAGGCATCTTATCTCAATCCAAGTTGGTGATATACAACTTTTAATATCGCAACGCTCTAACAGGTAACATCCTTTCTATTTGTGTTTTTTGATTTCTTTCTTGTTTTCTCTTGTTTTTTTTGCAATGTTGAAGAAAATATCAATATGCAACAACTGGCTGGCTTAAGGTGGTGAGAGTTTAACTTTGTCTTTGTCACCTTAAGATCGAAAGACTTATGCAATAATTGGTCGGTTTAAGGTGGTGAGAGTTTAACTTCGCCTCTGTCACCTTAAGACCGAAAGACTTATGCGATAATTAGCCGGCTTAAGGTGGTGAGAGTTTAACTTCGCATTTGTCACCTTAAGACCAAAAGATTTCAATAATTGGTCGACTTAAGGTGTGAGAGTTTAACTTTGCGTCCATTACCTTAAGATCGAAAAAACTTTACTTAAAGACGGTGGACACCGGCTTAAGGTGCGAGAGTTTAACTTCGCCTCCGTCACCTTAAGACCAAAAGACTTTACTTGAATATGGAATGATTTTCTTTAAGTATGGGCCCTTTTATCGATGCACTTATGCAATGGTCTTCTTTAAGTATGAGCCCTTTATTAATGCATTTATGCAATGGTCTTCTTTAAGTATGGGCCTTTACTAATGCATTTATGCAATGGTCTTCTCTAAGTATGGGCCCTTTCATCGATGCACTTATGTAATGGTCTTCTTTAAGTATGGGCCCTTTTTACCGATGCATTTATGCGATGGTCTTCTTTAAGTATGGGCCCTTTTCACCGATGCATTTATGCGATGGTCTTCTCTAAGTATGGGCCCTTTTAAGGATAAAATTAAGGTGCAAAGGGACAAATCTTATCCACGTTAAGGCATGAAAATTTCAATATACTTTAAGGATAAACTCGTTAGAGGCCAGCTCAAGGCACAAAGGGATAAATCTTGTCCACCTTAAGGCATGAAAAATTCGATATCCTTTTAAGAATAAACCTGTGACAGGCCAACTTAAGGTGCAAAGGGACAAATTTTGTCTACCTTAAGGCATGAAAATTTTGAGATCCTTTTAAGGATAAATACGTGAGAGACCACTTTAAGGTGCAAAGGGACAAATGTTATCCACCTTAAGGCATGAAAAGTTTTAGGTCCTTTTAAGGATAAACCCGCGAGAGGCCTTGATTTGAAGACTTGGAAATTTTGTCAACTTTCACTCTCAAATTTGGCATTTTGAGCGGTTCAACTTCCAAATTTGGGGATTTTGGAGACTTCATCTTATGTGAATGAAGCTCATATTTCAATGGAGTTTGCCCCCATTGAGCCACCAATACGTAGAGTGAGTCCAGAATTTAATTAGAATATTTTCATACTTGGTATCCATATGGTAGATACTGCAGAAACATATTTTTTTATACTCATGCAACTGAACTCAAAATAAAATTCCAAGCACCTACGTACCTCAATAAAGAGGATCAAGTCACAACGTAGTTCTGGGTGAGTTTTTTTTATGTGTCCTAACTTTTGCCTAGGCCGCCTCTTTTGAGGTTTTCAACCTAGTGGACTTTCATTTGTTTTTAGCCGTCTACAATTTATACTCTTGTGGGCTAGGAGTGGACATGCAATTTATACTCGTGCCTTAAGAAGTGTACATACAGTTTATACTCGTGCCTTAAGAAGTGTACATGCAGTTTATACTCGTGCCTTAAGGAGTGTACATGCAGTTTATACTCGTGCCTTAAGGAGTGTCATCTTCAGTCAAGGATAGTACTTCTTCAAGAACTTGTCATTGATGGGGCCAACCCTCACGCCATCTACATTGACAAACTTGTAAGCACTATTTGAATATGCCTCTTGTACGACATATGGTCCATCCCACTTTGGGGTGAATTTGCCCCAAGACTTATGAGAAGTGATAATGGGCCGTCTTACTGTAAGAACTTGATCTCCAACTTGAAAGAACCTCAAGCGAACCCTTCTGTTGAAAAAAGAGATAACTGGGCTTGATAATATTTAAGATTTTATTTAGCCTCTAGTCTCTTCTCATCAAGATTTTTTAACTCCGCAAAACGCAACTTAGCATTTTCTTCATCCATGAGCCCTTCTTGGATAGCCAGTCTCAAAGAAGGTATTTGACGCTCACGTGGCAGGACTGCTTCAACTCCAAAAGCAAGTGAGTATGGGGTTGCTTGCGTCGGCATATGGTAAGTTGTCCTATACGTCCATAAAACTTCTTCCATTCGCTTATGCCAGTCTCGTTTGGATTTGAGGACTACTTTCTTCAACAAGTTGCATAAAGTCCTATTGAATGCTTCAGCTAGACTGTTGGCGGCAGTATAGTACATAGAAGACTTGCGCTGCTTGAAGCCAAAGAGATCATAAATCTTATTCATCAGTTTGTTATCAAACGGCTTGCCATTGTCAGATATTATATATTGAGGGATTCCAAAGTGGTAGACGATATACCCTTCAAAGGTTAATATTTAGCAACATTATTAGAGCAACGATTTGTTAGGGTAAAAGAGTATGGGATGACCTCTTCTTATGGAGTGACGAACACCACACCGGCACCAGCTCCATCTCAATGTGCGGCACTATCAAAGTATATATTCCATGGGGGTCTAGCTTCAATAACCATTGCATATTCATCTGAAAGTTCATCGCTCAGTTCTCAATCATCAGGTATCGGGTAGTCTGCCAAGAAGTCAGCCAATGCTTGTCCCTTTACAGCCTTTTGAGGAACGTACACAATCTCAAACTGCTGAAATTGAAGGTACCATCTTGCAAGTCGATCACTAAGGACTGGTTTCAATATTACAAACTTTATGGGATTTGCCCTAGACACAAGACGGACAACATGAGCTTGAAAGTAGTGTTTGATCTTTTGAATTGAGAAGGACAATGCCAAACATAACTTTTCAATTGGTGAATACTTTAGCTCATTCTGCGTCACATTCTGCTCAAATAGTAAAGAGAGTTTTCTATGTCTTTACTATTTTCTTGAGCCAGTAGTGCTCTAACTGACCTCTCTTGTGCCGCGATGTAGAGTATTAATGGTTTCCCGGATATGGGTTACGCAAGAACTGATGGCTTCATTAAGTATAATTTGATACTCTTAAAGGCATTACTACAAGATTGGTCTCATTCGAAGGGAGTGTCCTTTTTCATGAGACGACTAAATGGTTGACATTTTCCGGCCAGGTTTGAGATGAACCTCCTTAAATATGCTAGCCTTCTTTAAAGGGTTTTTAAGTCATGAATGTTTCGAGGCTCGGGCATCTTCAAAATTGCATCGACCTTGGCTTGATCAATTTCAATTCCTCGATGTCGCACAATGAAGCTAAGAAACTTTCCAAAAGTAACTCTGAAGGTACACTTCAATGGATTCATCCTAATTTGATATCTTCGAAGTAACTCGAACATCATTCTTAGGTCTTTTAAGTGGTCATCTTTTTTTCTAGACCTTACCACTAGATCATCCTCATAGCATTCAATATTTTTATGGAGTAGGCCATCAAAGATGTTCTGCATAGGCCTTTGATAAGTGGCGCCAGCGTTCTTCAAAACAAAAGGCATCACCTTGTAGCAATAAATACTTTTAGTCATATGAAATGCAGTGAGTTCTTCATCCTTTGGCGCCATACAGATTTTACTGTAGCCGGATGAACCATCTATGAAGGACATTGCCTCATAACCAGTGGTGGCATCAATCATCAACTCTGGTATGGGGATTGAAAAGTCATCCTTAGGGCAGACGTTGTTGAGATTTTAAAAGTCGACACAAACTTGAATTTGGACATTCTTCTTCCGTACTGGAACAATACTTGAAATCCATGTAGGATATTTGACCTCACAAATAAATCCAACTTCAATGAGTTTGTTAACTTCATTTTCAATCAAATGAACTAACTCCGGCCTAAAGTGTCTTTGGGCTTGCTTAACAGGATGGGCACCATTCTTGATCGCCAACTGATGGACTGCTACTTTGGATCCAGGCCAGGCATTTCCTTATAGCTCCAAGCGAAGATATCCATATATTCTTTTAGTATGCCCATATACGCAAATTCTTTCTCTATATCTAGAAAAGCACTCAGGTAAGTTTATCTTGGGTCTTCATCGGTTCCTAGATTAACTTCTTTCAAAGGATCTATTGTGGCCTTCACTCCTTCTTCAAGTTGAGATGGAGCATCTCCAATATCTTTCTCCTTTTGAGGATCGTCGTTGTTGATGGATATGTCGTGACACTAGAAAGTATATTCCATCTCTTTATCAACCTTTCTTTGAGATGAGGCCCTATACTCATTTTGGGCTGTAATATGATATTAGGAGCCAACACTTTCTTCATCTTCCTCACGTTCCTTGGTATAAACCACAGTATGAGCCTTTGCTTTTAACTCCTTGTTGCATGAAACTACTAGTTCTATCTGTCGCCTCATTTTGGAAGGGATCAAACTTTGAAAATCCTTCTGGATTTTAAGTGAAGAGTGTATCATTGTGATTTGACGACTTATCTTATGCTTGTTGCTCTTTTTCTTATTTAGAGGTCCCAACCTTTCAAACATAGAAGTTCTTACAGTTGATTCTCTAAGTCGGTCAAAGACAGAAGGCTTTTTGTTAGATACAGTAGACTCTTCTTCTACAGTAATGTAGTTACTAACTGTCCTTCTTATGGAGATGCGAATTGGAGATGGCTGCGTGTATCCTATTCCTTTATGTGCCTGCCTGGTTGTATCTTTGAACGAAAGTTTGCCCAACCTTGATGGCTCATTAGGATTGTATCCAGCCTTTACAAATAGCTTGTAGGTATTTGGGTCGAAGCCTCTTTTCGTACGCTTCATAAGGAGTGTCATATCTTATGGCAAATTTTAAACCACAGACTCTTCAAGTAGTCTTGAGGATGGATTTATTGCATCAATCTTCCTGATAGGTAAAGTTATCCCCTTCAGCACATTATCTTAGGAATACGATGGGTGATCTTTCTCTTTCTTTACCTTCAGTACGTAGCGAAGAACAGGAGTTGCCTTCTTTTTCGTAGGAGCAACACTTTCTTTATCTGAAGTGGAGAGAGACTTCTTGGTGACGATTTTTTTGACAGTCACAGTGAAATTCTTAGATGCAAGATCATCAAACTTGTTCTGGGTGATATCTTCAATCCTTTTCTCATCCACAACATAATTCTTTACGTAGAATTTTGCATCGGCAAAGTATGACTCAACTTCAGTGAAAGGTTTGTCATCGACAATTATCTTTCTTTCTACTCCGACTTCGAGGTACTTCAAGCATTGATAGTAAGAGGATGAGATAATTTTATTCCCGTGCACCCAAGGCCTACCAAGCAACATATTGTATGAGGTTTTGACATCAATCACATGCATCAATGGGTTTGATTGAAAACCATCCATATGAATCCCCAACTTAATGCAACCCATGGCCCTCTGGCCTCCTTGATTGAAGCCTTGGATCATTATATGACTTTCATCCAGTTCGCTACTAGGGATGCCAAGTTTCTTCATCGTGCGGATGGGCAGGATGTTGACTCTAGATCCTTTATCTATCAAGATTCTATTGATCTTCTTTCCTAGAATTTGACATACTATGTATAAGGGATAGTTATGTATAAGGGATAGTTATTAAAACAAGATGCCTCAAGGTTGACTTGGGCAGTCTTTATATGAAATCAACTCGGTAAGAATTTCTCTAAAGTCATCGGATGCCGAGGTTTTTGGGGGTGAAGCTCCATCACCCTTGTCTTTTTTGGGAATTCAACCAACTTTTGTTTCCTTGGTTTCTTTACCATTCTTCTTCTAGTTAGATGCTCCAACGACTCCTTTTGTAGACTCATCCTCCTACGTCTACGCCTGGTCACTAGACTTCAACCTTCATCATCGCCTTCTTCAACTGAAGACTTGTTAGGCTCTAATATTTTCTTATTATGCTCTTTAACACATATTTAAACTGGATCGAGTGAGCCAAATATGATGGAGATTTGATGAGAACTGGACATCTTATCATCGAAGAAGATCTTCTTCTCTTTTGCCAGTTGGATGACTTTATCTTTAAAGACAAAATATTTTTTCAGAGGGTGACTTACGAGCCTATGATATTTGTAATAATTAGGGTTATTGGTCCTTCCAGCTTTGTCAGAATGCTTTATCTCTGGGAGTTCAATGAGCTTATGCTCAAGGAGTTCATAAAAAATCTTAGCAACACCATAATCAAGGAAGGGATTTTTTTTTCTTGCATCTCCTTTAAAGTTTTCTGATTCGGACATGCTCCAAAAGTCATCTTCACACTTTGCTTCTTGCTCACCTTTGTGGTGACCTTCATAGGAGACACATCAATATTCATGGACTCCTTGTTTTCATTTTTGGGTACAAACTTGCCCCATCTTTTGGGTTTCTGCTTATCCATTCCCCTTCGAGGGTCATGGATAGGCACTGCTTCCTTTCCAGCAAAAGACATGCTCAACTCCATACTGTGAGCACGAGTAGCTAACTCTTTAAAGGATTTTGGTTTAATTCCTTTCAAGATATAGAAAAGCCCTCAGTGCATTCCTTGGACTCATATCTCTATTACAGAAGCTTCAGTAAGCCTATCTTTGCAATTTAGGTTTGCATGTCTCTATCGATTGATGAAGTCGATGACTGGTTTGTCCTTTCTTTGTCGAGTATTTGTGAGATCTACCATGCTTACTGTACTCCTTGTGCTATAAAAATGATGTAAGAACTCATGTTCCAATTACTCCCAGCTATCGATAAAATTAGGCTGAAGATCCATATACCAATCAAAGGCATTTCCCTTTAGAGAGAGAACAAACTGTTTGACAAGATAGTCATCGTAAGTTCTAGCATTGTTACATATCTCAACAAAGTGTGTGTCATGCTGTTTTGGGTTCCCTTTGCCCTCAAATTATTGAAATTTAGGGGGTTGATAGCCAGCATGCATTTTGAGGCTATCTATCCTTGCAGTGTAAGGCTTGGCATACGTAAGGGAAGATTTGGTGACAACATCATACTTGTCTTTGAGGGTACCTTCAATGAATTCCCTCAATTGCTCAATCGGAATCATTCCCTCAGAAAAATCTTGCACCTTTTTAATTGGTGGTGTTTGTTTCACAAGATTTTCTATCTCATGAACCTCTGGAGATTTTCCAGGTACATGTCTAGACTCTCCGTCTATCATACCTTCTACCTATCCACAATCTTATCAATTCGAGCATCTTAATTTTGAACATATTTGGTCAGGCTTTCAATTGTCTTTGTCAGATTCACAAGTTGCTCCTCCATAGATGATCCATCAGTCACCATCGCTTTCATAATCACTGAAGATGTTAGAGAGTAGCATGGATTATCGCACAAGTTGATCTTTGAAGTGCTTAACTTATGCGGTGTAGTCGGAGATGATGAGTTGCTTGAATGATTATCGCTCTTTGCGCCAGAGTATTTGGAACCGGAATGCTCAAGTAGAGCTAGAGTCTTCTTAAGCGATTCTGCCATACTGCTTCCTCCTTCCGAAGCACTTGCATTGGACTTCGTTCCTTTTGAGGTTGAAGATCCAAAAACTGGAGTTGGCGCGGACGATACTAAATGTGTTTGTTGTCTTAGCAAGCCTACCTTGATCCTTGTGACAGATCCTAAGCTTTCAAAAGTAACACCAAGGATACTTTCTACTTCAGCAGAGAACTTTGAATCAGCAGCCTTGAAAGCAGTTGATTAAGAGTTGACCCTCTTGGAAGTCATTTTAGTATTGTTGAACTTTGCAGTTGGAAAAGTTGAGATGAGAGGTAGAGATTGTCCCACTGGACATGCCAGAATTTGTTGGACAGTAAAATTTTTGAGGCCGAAAAGTAAATAATCGAGACAAGAAAATATACTGTAACAATCAATTTATTGATTTCAATATGTGAGTGTTACAATCTCTATGAATCCTTTGATTCGCCTTTTCAAATATAAATTCAAGGGCTTAAAACTTGATCTTGAATTTGAATGCTTTGAGGGACTTGATCTTGACTTGTGCTTGAATTCAAAGGCTTTTGAGCTTGTTCTTGAATATTGTGGTTTTGATCTTGAATCTTGGTGAACTTGATTTGAATGCTTGAGCTTTTTATAGAAATTTCGACGTTTGATTCATGAGTTTTCTCTTGCTACTTGTTAGAGTTCTATGGTCCCTCTTTCTGAATTATGAGACCCCTATTTATAGTTGTGGAAAAGGAAGAGTCATGACAAAGATAGACTTCCTTTGACCAATCAAATTCAAGTGATGTGGCGCCTTTTATGAGCTTTGATTTTATTGGGCCTGCTGCATTATTTTGACATGTGACATGGTCCTATTGGCTCCTTCAATTGACTTGACATGCCACGTTATTTGACACGTGGCATTTATTTGGGCCTATAGAATATGATAATATCTTGGGCTTAGCAAAGTGGGCTCATCATTTGTAGCCCAAATCAATGGGCTAGCTCCAATAAAAAATGGACTTTAATTAAATCCATATATGTTTGGACTTAAATAATTAATCCAATTATATTGATACGCAACATTTATTTGAGACTAATATATTTTAAATTTAATATAATCCAAATTTTGTACGAATTTAAATTTTCAAAATTGCATCGCCCACAACCTGATACTCTAAACTCATCAAACTCTCATTTCACGAAGCGTCCACCACCTACTCGGGAGTTGTTGTTCTATCTCCTTCTTAGTTTGTTATCTCTTTTTCTTTTTGGATGGGAGAGTGTCTAAGAAACAACCTTTCTACCTCAAAGATAAGGATAAGGTTGTGTGAACTTTATTTCTTTATGAACCTCACTTTGTGAGTTTACACTAAATATATTATTATTGTTGTGCTTATAAGAAGATTTTCCTTTAAATTATACATCAATTACTTTGCCTCAATTCTAAAAGTCCCCTATAATTTGTTTAACTGTTTGATATGTTCTATGTTACATTAATTTGAGTTTACTGTGAGCAATGGTTATGGAGTCCAATTTAAAATCAAACATATTTAAAACTAAAGAATATTGAAGTTGTTGATTCATGGAATCTGATACTGACAAAAGAGTCCAGTACTTTGGATTGGAGTTGCTTGACAAAAAACAGGAACAAGAAGATAAGGGTTTAGATTTTAGATCTCTCGAAAATGAATTTGTGGCAGTAACTCCCAGTTTCTCTTATGATGCATATGGAAACAGACCGTTGAGTCTAAAAAATTTAGGTTGAGCTGGATCAAGATGGAGTACTTGAAATGTACATTTAGTGATTTGTCGCATGAGTATGACGTGGTAGGGAAGCTAGATTCTCAGGATGTTCAAATGGGGGAGAATTTCAAGTATTTTGGGTCTATGATTTAGGGGAATGGTGAGATTAAAGAGTATGACACACACCGTATTGGTGATGGATGGTTGAAATAGAGATTCGCTTAGGGAGTCTTGGTCTGCAACTTCTGAAAGAGCCACATCAGGACAGGTGTGATAAGAAGGTGTCTCTTAAGCTTAAAGGTAAATTCTATAGAGCGGCAGTATTATATGAAACGAAGTATTAGCCAGTTAAGAACTCTTTCATTCAAAAGTTGTTGAAGATGGCAGAGACCATAATATTGGTATTGGTGTTAATCGAGATTTAAAATCATATTAATTTCTGTTAACATTTTTATTCGTTAAAGGATTTGGTTTCAGTCACCTTATCTAAGTGTTTCAAATGGCCGCATAAACTTTAATGTAATATCTACCCTAGAATTTATGTGTGAAAAATTAACATTCTTTTTCATGTTTCCACATTTAAATTATCTTCTGATTATATATCCCATTCTAATGCCGACAGAGTCATATATAATAGTAGTTTGGAAGTTTATTCATTCACTCCCGAGATTAAATGATTCAAACTTTAAGTTTTATGATTTTTTTTTCTGATTCTAATGCACATTCCTTTGCTCTAGATCGTCTAAATCAATAACCTTAATCAGTATATTATAATAGTTATTTGAATTCTGTAATTATTATTTAGTTTGAAAAATTAATTTTATGTTAATAAATATTGAATTTTATATCCTAAAATTTAGATCTTTTTTTCGGCCTTTTAGTGTTAAAGGTCCACTTTTTTCACGTTGCACACAAACTTCATTACTATATGTATCAAATTTTTAATTATTTATTCATTAATATAGGAACACGCGCAGAGCGCGTAACTTATACTAGTAGACATAGATATAGATGTAGACACACACACACACACACATATATATATATATATATATATATATATATATATATATATTTATTTAATGATTTTCCTTAGTTCAACTTATTGGTGAGTTTAAATATTTGAATTCATGCATAATGATGTCTTTCTTAATGTATAGAAAGAAAATTAGGTGATTATATAAGAAAAATAATTTTTTTATTTCAGTTAAGAAAATGTACTTGATGATAATTTTTTGTCATTTACGTAAAAGTGAATAATATCTTAATATGATATACTTTATTAAAATATCATTCAATTTAGAAAATGAAAAACTTGTAAAGTAGATATAAAGGGAGATATTTTTCTTTTTAAAATTATATTAGTGGTATCTCTTTCTTGTTTGCTTTTAATTTCACTTCTACTAGTAATTATAGAGTTATAAGGAAGACCCTAATTTTGAGTAATAAATGAGAAATTGCATGTATTAAAATGACGTGAAATTATGAAACTATATACCTAGTCAAAGAAAGATGACATGATATTTTTTCTAAGGTCATCTCTGTGACGATTCTTGCATGATGATACAAATAATCAGATACTTATTGACTTTCAAAATTTATCTTTTGACTTTCTTGCATTTCTTGAATTTGCATTTCAAATTTTGAAAAAAATATTCTAATATTTTGGTGCTTAAGACGACACAAAATAATGCAATGACCTGAATATTGTAAATTGCAATAAAAGACATGCAATATTATAATTGTTTTTCATACCACAAATAGATATAACATTTAATTTGTTTTGTTACTGTCATTTTTTATGTAAATTTTTGGCCTATATTTTTTTTTTCTTGAAGAAAGGGTAGAAGTAACCTCTTATAATATAAGCGTTAAAGTATCTAAAGTAGTAACTGTCATTTTGAAGCATACGATAGCAGACATTTTAGAACACAGTCGTTGCTAAATTCGATAACTTTAATTTTTTAATATTTTTTATAAAAAAATCATAATAAAATTCTGATAAAAGAGATAAATATATATTTTTACTTGTGTATAAGAGGTGACACATTACCTTACCCATTTTTAATTTTATATAGCTATGTAGATTTCTCTGCATACGCACAAATTGTTTTGTAGAAAATTTACGGATTAATTATAGGAAAATTCTAAAAGTGTTTAATATTAAAATTGTCCAAAAAATAAAAGTGGAAGAAACATGAGAAAACCATCCTACCCATTATTTATACAATTCAATTAGAGAACGAAATGACCCCAAATATGAATTAGGATATAAATAATAAATAAATTAGTTATAGAATAACCCATTAAAAATATTAAAAAAAATCAGAATAAATTACAATTACAATATCATCAACACAATTTGTACCACTAAATTAAATACTAATCAAGTATAAAAGAAGAGGAAAGAAGAAAATAACAATGAATTAGTTAGAATAATATAAAGAACGTGAATTTTAAGACCTACAAAAGCATGTTAGAATCACATGTGCAAGACCTAATGAAAAAAATACAAAATTACTTACAAATAAAAATTATAGCCAAATTCAAATATTAAAATAAACAACGATAAATCAAAATGAAAAATTAAAATTCTATTTTAATTGATTTAAATAAGCCTTTTCGTGATTTATAGTAAAGCAAACTTGTTCATTATATACATATATCAAATTTGTGAAGTAAAAGACAAACCTGAACTTGATCAATCTTGCCAATTGTGGCCAGTGAATGCATTCTAGCATTTATTCATATGCAGATATAAATATATATTTATATGTATATCTATATCTATATCTATAATTTATAATATATTAAAAGTGTGAAGACTATTAAAAAATGATTTGAACTTTTTGCCCTTCATTGAAAGTTTCCACAATAGACAAAATTGTATTTTCACTTTTTTCTTAAATTATTATTAATATATAGAAAGAATTTTAAATTTATACAATTCATTAAATTTGTTTTTGTTATACGAATTTTGCTAGGATTAGAATTTTTATCATATATTTTAGGACTCCTTACCATATATTTTAGAAATCCTTAATTATTAATTCTACTATTATACACAATTAAAACCAACTCAAATTAAACTTTCACTCAAACCAATTAAAATTTAATTTTTGAAAAGTTGTCCAAATATTAATATAGTAAAAGTTATCCAAATATGGTATAGTTTGTGTGATGTTTAACTAGGATTTAAAAAAAAAAACTATTTTTAATATTTTAAAATTTCTTAATTATTAAATCTACTGTCATACACAACTAAAACCAACTCAAACTAAACTTTCACTCAAACCAATTAAAATTTAATTTTTAAAAAGTTGTCCAAGTATTAATATAGTAAAAATTTTCCAGATATAGTATAGTACGGGTGATGTTTAACTAGGATTTATTTTTTTTAAAAAAAAAACCTATTTTTAAGGACTTCTATTATGGACTTTCTTTTTTAAAATCAAAGTTCGTTTAGGATATTTTTTTTGAACAAATAAATCAACATTAAACATTATTTAGGTTTTTAATTAATTAAAGTCTTTATTTTATGTAGGTAAGAAATCATAATATTTAATAACTCTAAATTGATTAAAATTTTACCTTATCTATAATCTATATCTATATCTATATCTATAATATATTAAAAGTGTGAAGGACCTTAGAAATATTGTTTGAACTTTTTTTCCTTTATTAAAACACTCCATAGATAAAATAGTCTTTTCACTATTTTTCTTCAATTTATAATATTAAATATTGACTATAATAAATAAAAAAAAAATAGATAAAAAATTAGACCATAATGATATCCTAACACGTGTCTTCAATTTGATTTAAGTTTTTAAGTTATTATTTTATTTTATACCCTAAATTTCTATATTGAATATGTGGTCTTGCAACCATGAATATGGGAGTCACGAGGCCATTGTCTCTTGTTGGGCAATTAGAATGGTCGCAACTTTTTCTATTTTTTTTTTCTTGGTTTACATTGTATTTGAATTAATTTTGCCTGTGAATTAGTATGATTTTGATTTATTTTTGTTTGTTTTAGAAGAGACCAGTTTCTTAATTTATGTATTTGAACTCAATTTTGCCTATGAATTTGGACTGTTTTTAATTATTATAATTAGTTAGTTTTTGAAGAAATCAGAGTTAGTTGTACAAGAGCGAAGAAGAAACACTAAGGAGAAAAGAGATGTTGCACTAGCTTTATCAGGTAAATTTTGAAGTATTATAGTTAATTAGTTGTAGTTGTTAAATCATAGGCCATAGGTTTCTCTCTTTCGGACCACACGGGTATAAAGGTCATAAATTAGGAAAGAAGATTAAATTTTTTTGATTTATGAATCATGTTTTTTATAATATCATAGCTTTTTTGTGCAATTTAGTTCTAAGATTATTACATGTCGGTAGTATATTTATTTTCAGAAATTGGTGAGTTTTTTATACATGTGCATTAGATAGGAGGGGATGGAGGTCACAAATTAGAATAGAAGGTTAAATTCTTTTTGATTTATGAATCATATTTTTTGCAATGTCGTAATTTTTGTGTGCACAGATTTGGGAAGAAGGTTAAATTCTTTTGATTTATGAATCATATTTTTTTCTAATATCGTAGTTTTATGTGTAATTTAGTTCCAATGTTATTGCAAGCTCGTAGTATCTTTGTTTTAAAAAATTTATAATTCTTTTTTATACAGCTGCATTAGATAGAAGGGTAGAATGTTGTAGCTTTTGTGAATAATTTAGTTCTAATATTGTTGCAGGTTCATAGTAAATTAGTATATCTATTTTCAAAAATTTGTGATTCTTTGTTATACATGTGCATTAGATATGAGGGTGTGAAAGTCACAGATTAGGGTAGAAGGTTAAAATATTTTTGATTATAAATCATGTCTTTTTATAACATCGTAGTTTTTATGTATAATTTAACTATAATATTGTTGCATGTCCATAATATTTTTGTTTTAAGAAATTTGTGATTTTTTGTTATACAAATATATTAGATGGGAGGGTATGAAGGTCACAGATTAGGGCAAAAGGTTGGATAGTTATGTTTTGAGTTCATGTTCGATAGGTCTAGATTTATAGGAATCTGAGTGCATTGTCTATTATCATGTATTATAATTGTGGGACTAAAGACATACCTTAGATTGAAAAGAGTTGTTTAAATGAAAATATTACAATGTCGTGATGCCTTTTTGTAAAAATGTCTTTCCATTTTTTTCATTCATAGAATAACAATTTTACTAAATTATATACGTGACATACCAATTGAAATTGATTTGGTCTTATGGTGTTTCTCCACCCCAACTTCAAGTTGTCATCTTATGCTTTACACAATTTCAATTTATCGAGGACTCAAGATAATTGAAAATATTTTTTTTATTCTAAGGTTCTATCGAGAACAATAGCTTTACTGTTGAGGTAGAGATAATGTCTACATACACTCTTCTCTCCACAAATCTCACTTTATGAAGATACACACACTAGCCAAGTTATTGTTATAATAAGACGTTATCCTACACTAGAATAACAAAACCGTAAAAGGTATAGTATTTCTATTTATTATATATTTATTTTAGTTCAAAAACTTTTATTAAAAGTCTTTGCTTTAGGCAAAATCATCTTTTTACTATTTTCTAATATTTAAGAGTTGAAAATTAATTAAATATTTATAGTAAAATATTTCTTTACTAGAAGTCATCAAAATTAATGACAACTAATATCTTTTTCATTAGTTTAATAATTCTAAATCAACTTTAATCAACTAAAGTGGATTTTAAGAATATTTGAATAATCAACAAATAAATATGAAAACGTTTGAATAAGAAAAATATAAGAAGTACCACATTTTAAAAAGTTTTAAGTAAGTAATCAAAGATTTTATAAAGATTTAACTTTAAAAATAAGGAAAAATTTTAAATATAGAAAAATTAATCATACTACAAATATGGTTCTAATCGATGCGACTCTGTTAACCTCTAGCAGCTAGGAAAAGAGGTACTGCATGACAAATGTAAAAGTGACATCCATTAACTACTTGAAACTTTTGGTGATATATGTTATGTTTACATTGTCATATTAAAAGGTAAAGGATCTTTGAGAAGTGGTTTGAGCAATTAATTAAAAATCTTCGCAATAAGTAAAATTACACAATTTTAAATAATTAAAAATTACACGTACGAGGCAGGGGCGGTTTAACTGGTTACATTAAAAGTATGAAGGATCTTAAAAATGTTGTTTACACGTGCGAGGCACGTGGGATTACACCAGTTATAAAGAAATGCGGGTCTTATATTTGTAAGAGTAGTTAAATTTTTGATTAGCAAACAATTTTGATATTCTCAAGACCTCTTGAACAATCACATGAATGAAAAATTACTCACTAATATTAAACCTTAAAAGAAAAATATAAACCATTCTTTTCAAAATTGTGCAAAGCATTTATATCGTGCTTATGAAAATCTAATAACCAAGCAATTAAGTACGAAATTACCACTTACCAATTCAAAAGCATCTAGAGGAAGAAAAAATAGGCAAAGATTAGTGCATCGATGGTATGATCTGCATATTATCCACATTTTTATTTGATGATGAATTTTCATCACAATCATTGTTTCTCTAATATTCCTATTTCTGTTTAGAGGGCATGATCTTCAATTCGTGTAAGGTGCCACAATTTATAAGTAACGTATTATTTGGGGGTTATGGACTTGAAAAGACATAGGAGTAATGAAGATTATTAAGAGTACAAGGTATGAATATGGTAATTGTGACTTAAAGACAGAAGATTAATGGATATTTTAGGATAGAAGATATGAAAGTGAAGAGATGTGAGTTATGAAGATACTTTCTCCGTCCCAAATTACCCGTCTCAAATTGGGATGACACATTGATTAAGAAAAATAATTAATAACATGACTAGTTTACCATAGTATCCCTATTAAATGATGTTTACATTTTAATTTTAAAAAAAAATTAATTTATGCAAAGGGTAAAACATGGAAAAAATTTTTTGTCTCTTCTTGATTAATGAAAAAAGACCAGTAAAATGAGAAATCAAATTAGAAAATTTGGAACGGATAATTTGAGACGGAGGGAGTAACTTTTAAAATGAAATAATCAAGTAACTTTAAAGTAAATTATTATTTATTACACTACTAAAAAAATTTGAAAAAACGACCACA
>NC_061111.1:155235117-155269355 GCF_002878395.1 Capsicum annuum | reverse complement strand
ACTTAAACAGAATTTCAATCTGCGTGCATATCTAATGTGACTGTCAATGATTTTCCTACTTATGGAATGTTGTCTGGGTGGATGACAGCTGGAAAGCTGGCTTGTCCATACTGCATGGAAAAAATAAAATCTTTCACATTGAACATAGCAAGAAAAATTCATGGTTTGATTGTCATCGTTATTTTTTGCCACCTAATCATGAATTTAAGAGATTCAAGAATGTATTCAGAAGGAATAGAAGGGAACATGATGGTCCACCTCTAAGGCTGTCTGGTCATGACATCTGGGAGATAGTTCAGGATTTGCCTAAAGCCAGCGAGGAACTATTGTACAAGCTTGATGGATATGATATTTCGCATAACTAGACTAAGCAAAGTATATTTGGGGAGTTAGAATATTGGCCAGATAATTTACTTAAAAATAATGTTAATGTCATGCATACTGAGAAGAACTATTTTGACAACTTGTTCAACACAGTTATGGATGTCACCGGCAAAACATAGGATAATCCTAAGGCCAGACTTAACTTACTAGAATATTGCAAACGAAGAGAATTACACTTACAGGAGGGGCCCAATGGCAATGTTCTTAAGCCCAAGGCTAATTTTACATTCAAGTTAGACCAAAAATGTCAAATATGTGAGTGGGTCCAAAGTTTGAAAATGCCCAATGGATATGCCTCAAATTTAGGAAAGAGGGTTGATATGGCACAAGATATATTGCATGGAATGAAAAGCCATAATTGTCAGTTTTCATGGAACAATTACTTCTAATTTCTTTTATTGGTTTACCTAAAAATATATGAAAACCAATAGAAGAGATCAGTTTGTTCTTTAAAGACTTATGTGCCACCATATTAAACAAAGAAAATCTGGCGCGAATCGAAAGTAATATTGTTGTTATCACCAACAAGCTAGAGAAGATTTTTTCGCCAGCGTTTTTCGACGTGATGAAACATCTTCCCATTCACCTTGTGCACGAAGCTCGCCTAGGCGGTCCAGTTCAAACTAGGTAGATGTATCCATTCGAAAGGTAAGCGATTGCAAAATATTTAAATTCATACATAATATTTTTAAAACATAGTAAACATCTGATCTTAAGATTGTTCAGGGCAATTGGAAAATTGAAAAGGGGTCCCAAAAACAAACATATGGTGGAAGGCTCTATAGTTGAGGCATATCTTGCAAGAGAAACGTCTCAATTTTATTCATACTACTTTCGTGATGAAGTTATTTGTTCAAGAAACCGATCGAATCATTATCAGGACGATGTGAATGAGACTCATTTACAACCGATATCAATTTTCAATCAATCTGATTGTAAGGCTGAAAAGACCATATCTCTCCGGCTCACTCCCCGAAGTGCAAATCAGCAACTTTGTATGTCTTGTTGAATTGCTCGAAAGTTGAGCCCTTTCTGAAGTAAGGAGATTAAAATTTTCACATATCTTATTTATTTACTCACTCCCTTAAAGAAACTAATTGTGTTTTGCATGTTGGATCTTCAGTTTATTTAACACTCAATTCCACAAAAATTAAATGTATGCATCCTTTCCAACATGGTTCACATATGAGATTCATAAGTGTATTAGTATTTATACAAATTTTAAATATTTACACATTCCTCAGCTAACATATATATATATATATATATATATATATATGTATAATATTTTTAGGTACACCAGTCACCAAATGCTGTCGCATACGATCAACTCTTGAGAGATATTTCTTTGGGCCCATTTGAAGCTCATGCAATGTCCTATTACACAGTAAATGGTTTTAAATTTTTCGTCAAACAATACTCTAGAACAAGGAAAATAAACAATAGTGGTGTTTGGGTTAAGGGTGATGATGATGTTGATTACTTTGGCATCATACACGAGATCTTAGAATTGGAGTATGCTGGTTTCCCAATAAAAAAATTATCCTCTTTCGATTTAAGTGATTTGATCCAAGAACAAGAGGCACAAGAGTACATAGGAGCATAACATCATTGAAGTGAAGCACAATAGGCCGTATCCTGTTTACAATCCATTTGTTCTAGCGCAAAATGCCAAACAAGTGTATTATGCTCCTTATTCGTTGTGCAGTGATAAGTCTGATTGGTGGGTTGTAATCAAAACAAAGCCTATAGGACGGGTGGAAGTTGAGAATGAGCTGGAGACTGCCTATCAAAATGAAATGCAGATTGATCACCAGCTAGTGGACGTTGACTTAGTGGATACTTTGAATCACTCAAAAAATATATTTGAAGAAGTTAATATTGTGAAAGAAGAGGCTGAATGGGTACGAGATGAGGAAACTTCCGAAGAGGGTGAATGATTTAGTGGAGAGTCTTCAGAAGAGAAGGATTAGTTTTTGTAGGTTGTATTTATTATGTATTGATCATGTCTTTATGCTTTATACTATATATTTACCTTTATGTTTCTTGTTTAAGATTGATATGTAATATACTGTTAAGATTGTTGTTTTCTCTTTTCCATGATTTATATAGTAATAAAAATATTCTTTTCTATCTCGTGTTTTTGGAGCAATTTGAAATGTGAATTAGTAACTTGAAATTAGTTATTTGTAATGTATTCTTATATATTCATTTTGTAGGAACTAACTACTTGTTAACTTTACATAATTTAGATGTCAGGCAGAAGTGACAAAGGTATGGAAAAAGTTATTCTTACAAAAACAAAAAATAAAAAACAACCTCCGCCGTATGAATGACTGACAAGTATTTATATATCTGAGGGTCGGTTTGCTGACGCGACAACACAACCCTCATATTCTAGGTCATCTCAGCATTCGGTTCCTACTCCTACACATGTGGGTCCACTTCATGGGTCTACATCAACTCATTCTGCTCCTATCACCGCCATCACAGTACTATCAAATGGCCGCTTGCCCATCCGGAGTATTACCATCGCCATTACCCTCATGTAGGAGTCACGCAGCTTCGCGCAGTAATTCTGTAGGATCTATTGGGTTGTCAGATCTTCAGCTTGGAGGCACTCCATCTGATGCTTCAGATCCTCCCACGCCAGTGCATCCACCATCACTTACTCCGCAGCTAGGCGACAAAGATGATTTTGACAGGCGTTATCTTCTTCTATAAGCGACAGGGTAAGATTTCTAAATATAATAACATTATTCATTTTTTCATTACTATATTATTATGCTCTATGAAATTACTGTTTGATCTTGTGTTATAGGTTTAGGTCGGATGCTGGAGTTTGACAAACTGCGAGAAAATACATTTTTCGAAACTTCAACGGCTACTGGATTAGTTGGCAAAAGGTTTCAGAAATTGACAGGGAAAGAATGTTTCAAGAATTTAATGTAAGGATTTAACTTATCAACTATTTAACACTTTGTTAGAACAAAATATTGAATATTATAGTTTTATTTTTATTGTAGAAATTTTACTGGTGGGATAATGAGAATGCATGTCTTATAAAGAAGAACTTTTTCAGAAGATGTAGATCTAGATATAACGGTCTGTTGGATTATGCCCGAACCAACTTGGTACGACCTGACTGGATTAGTGAACCCTTATGGAAAAATATGTTTGCTATTGGAATAGCGAAGAATACCAATTGCTAAGGGACAAAGGAAAGAAAACCCAAACATTATCCAAGGGTGGTTCCCTACATACTGCGGGTGCCAAAAGTATAATTGTTGTGGAGGAAAAAATGGTATGTAACTTTTACGATTTTAATTGTTTATTTATATTTATATTTTTAATTATTTGAAGATTGATAATTTTTTCATATGCAGAAAAAAAAAAAGGATAGGAGCATACCGCAGGTGAGTTATTTGAGGAGACTCATCTGAAAAAAGAAAAAGAACCCGACTGATGAAGATTTCTGGGTTGAACCTCTTGCAAAAGCTGCCTATGTAAGAATCAAATTTTGAATTTATTAGTCTTTTTCTCAAAGTTGATATTATTCAAGTATAAGTACTTTAATATTTTTTGACTTTTAATTTTAACTTTACTTTGAATATAGGACAAATATACACAGCTCGGTAGTGAGTATCATAGTACTCAGCCTCCTGAAAGTCAGGGTGACCCACTACCCCAACATGTAGAGGCCATTACTACGGATACTGCAAAAAAAAAAATTGGCGAGAATATTAGGTGTTTGTCCGGCCCTACATACTCCAACTCTTCAGCTGATAGAGAAACCATTGAAAGACTACAAAATACGGTTTCTAAACTCACTAAAGAGCTTGCTGAACAAAGAGAGAGGACGCAGAAGAAGGAGGAGGAAAAATCATTACAAATTAGGATGCTGCAGGAGCAGTTCAGCACTTTCATTCAGACTGCAGGGATTATTCCTCCGTGTCCCGGTGATGCAGTTCAGGCTGCAAAAGGTCTACGTCCCCCGGAAGATATCAGCACAGATGAGAATGCGGAAGACGAGGATGAATTCGATGAAGATGAGTTTTAGTTTTTTGACTTTTGTATGTGTTTTAATTTGGATTTATACATTTTGTTGTAGTTTGTACACTTTTGTATATATTGTTGTAGTTTTTACACTTTTACACTTTTGTTGTACATTTTGTATGTGTTGTAGTTTTTACATTTGGTTTTTTGTTATTGTTGTTGTATTGCATGTTGGACCATTTGTTGATTTTTATTTTTAAAAAAAAAAATCCAAAAAAACCGACCACAAGGTAGTCGGTTTTTTATTTTTTTTGCAGAAAACCGACCACAAGTGGTCAGTTTTAATAAAATTAAAACAAATCGACCACTTGTGGTCGGTTTATTTTGAATTTTTTTTAAAAAAATATTTTTCTAATTTTAATAAAATAATAATAAATTTTTATATATATATATATATATATTTTTAAAAAGAATCGACCACAAGTAATCAATTTTTAAAAAACTAGCACTAATTTACCGACCACGCTCTTTGGTTGATTTTGTGGTCGGAAATTGAGGAAAATCGATCACTTTTGGTCGATTTTTCTCTTTTTTTTAGTAGTGTTATACAGTGAAATAAAAAGAATGAAGAGAAAAAAATACAATGCATCTTTAATCTTCTATAGAATTTACAGTTTAATCATTTTGTACAATGTATATGATTAGAGAAAATATATTTAATTTACAAAATATATGAAATAGTTAGTATCATTAGAGAAAATAAATTGCAATGGGTATTAATCACTTACTACTTTATGCAATAAAATTGATGTTATTTAAAGTTATTATAAATAATTTTATGGTTCATTAATTAAGGCAGTTGTTATTTGAATTTTATTGCAAAGGTATTTCATTACTAATACGATTGGGTAAATGCGGAATAACAATAAAAGTATTTGTGGAAAAATAATCGGGAAAATAAATGAAAATAATGACACCAAGAATTTTGACGTGGAAATCCTTCTAAATAAGAAAAAAATCACGGACCAAGAGAAGCAACTGATATTATTATAGTATGGAATTTTACACCGTAGTCATAAGTACAATACTCAAAAGTGATTACCACACACTCAAAAAAAAAAAAACCATCTTTTGACTCCTACCTTACTAAAATAACACCCACTCTAATTTTTCTTCACAAACTATTTATTTTTTTCTCAGTCTGCTCTCTATATTTTTCTCTCTGTTTGGTGTGATTTACAAATGAGCTGAGAAGCTCTTTTTATAGGAAAATCCTATCCCTATTGATGTAAGCAGTGACTACACTAAAAAATAATATTTCAAAGAACACAATAAATGACCAACTACAAGATCTTCATTTTTGCTAACTTTTGCAGCCAATGACATTTCTGTCAACTTTTGCTGCTAATGACATTCTTGTCAACTTTTGAGGCCAATGGTATAGGTGGACCCTACAAATCTCCTCCTCGAGTACCATGCATCTGAAGGAGGTATCCTTGTTCTTTTTAGAGAGATCTCATGCCAACAAGTTCTTTGCATAATTCAAACTTGTCCTTTGGCACCACCTTGGCCAGCATATCCCTGGGATTTTTATTCGTGTGAATTTTCTTAACATAAAATGATTTGTTCTCCACTTGTTCATGAATCCAATGGTACCTTACGTCAATGTGTTTTGTTCTTGCATAATACATGGAATTCTTGCTCAAGTCTATTGCACTCTGACTATCACAATAGACAATGAACTCCATTTGCTGCAATCCAAGTTGTTGAAGGAACCGCTTGAGTCATATCATTTTCTTGCCAGCTTCAGTAGCCGCAATATACTCAACTTCAATTGTAGATAGTGAGAAGCACTTCTGCAACTTCGACTGTCATGATATAGCTTCCCCAGAAAAAGTAAACAAAAATTCAGTAGTAGATTTTCTGTTATCAAGGTCACCCGCCATATCAACATCTGTATAGCCCTTCAAGATTTGATCAGATCCTCCAAAACACAAACAATCAGCTGATGTTCCTCTTAGGTACCTCAGTATCCATTTGAATGCTTTGCACTACAAAAAAAACCATGTTTAGCAACGAATTTCTAGCAATAAGGATATTTCCGTCGCTAATTAACTATGGAATTGCAACAAAATAGAAATTTCGTCACTAAAATATGAAATTAAAATTAATAGACTAATTAGTGATGGATTAGTACAGAATATAAAATTGGTTGCTATATTTTGGTGGTAGATATTGGCGCCTTTATTTTGGTGACAAAATTAGCGACATAAATGGTGGGAATTTTTTTGACATTGTGGAGATGGAAATAGCAATAAAATTATTGTCACTGGAAGTATTTTACCGTTTTTAAAAAATATATTAGGTATATTTTTAATAAATAAATAGCAACGGATTTAAAATCCGTTGCTGAATCTGTTACCTGGCCAACAAAATATTAGGGCTAAGTTTTTTATTTCTCTTTGTTCCCAAACATAGTATCATCCGCCTCTCTCCAAAAACAGTCTCCTTTCCATTTTCTCCCCCTTTTCTCTCAATTGAGAAAAGGAAATCACTAAATATCAATAGAAAAGAGTGTCAATCGGTGAATTTCGAATCTAAATTAGAGGTAAGATTTTGTATCTCGTAATTTTAGTTGTTTCTCTCTTTTAATTTCTTAATTTCTATGTTAGAAGTCACTTGTAAATGATAGGTTTAAGGTTTTTTGAGCTCTTTCACTTAGGGTTCTTCGATTATTGTGTTAAAAAGATCGATAAATGATTATTTAGTCGAAATGGAAACTGGATTTTTTTCTCAGAATTTCTGTTTGGGGTTTTTTTGATATTTTCTATTGCATGTTTATTAATCTAAAATTTCTTCAACAAATTTTCTGGTAGTGTGGTTGAATTTTAACTTTTTGCATACACTGACTATGTTAGGGTTTTTGATTTTTTCTTAGAAGTTCTATTTGTGGTTTTTTTTAGCTCTTTCACTTTGCTTTGTTCGATTATTGTGTTAAAAAATTGTGTTAGTGGTTATTTAATCGAAATGGGAACTATATTTTTCCTCTTAACTTCTATTTGTGTTTTTTTTTGTATATTCTATTGCAGGTTCATTAATCTCAGATTTCTTCAACAAATTTTTCATTTTTGTAGTTTAATTTTCTCTTTTTTTATATAAAGTGTTTATGTAAGGTTGTACTTAGTGTGTTGCATGTTGTAAAAAGTAGAAAACATAGAGCAGTTTGAGTCATTTTTTATTATTGTTGATCTAATTTTGTGTAAACAACAAAATTATTATTATTATTCCGTATATTCCATTTGTGGGATCACATTTGGTATATGTTGTTGTTTTTCTTAATCTGATTGTGATGTTATGCTTTGAATTTTCAGAGAGATCTACTAAGGATACCAACAAGTTCCAGAAAGTGAGCTAGCAGCTATCTGGTACTATAACATTCTCCCTTTTAAATGATTGTCGATCAGTTTTTCATATGTTTCTCTGTTGCCGTTTGTGTTATTGATTATTCGTGAAACTGTCTCTATTTTCTTTTACTTACCGATTGCTTGAAAAGGGGCAACCATGAACATTCTGATGCCTTAATAGCATACATACAATTGGGGATTTGTTTTTAATCTGATTCATCATTCAAATACAATCAGTTCATTTATTCTTAACTTTTGTGATGTAACTTTTTGTTAAAGTTGTAAACTTTATTTGTTTATTTTTGCCAACAAAGTTGCAACTTATTTTTAGTTTTTATTCAATGTTCAGATTTTAGGTATGTATTTTGCTGAAATTTGATGTTTTACTCTTGTTGTCGGGAGCTTTTGTGTTATGCCTTATGATTGTAATGATAGAATTTTAGTTTTGTATGTAATTAAACTTTTTCGCTAACCCTTATTAAGAAGGACAATGAATGATATGTTGTGTTTGTGATTTCTTGTTTATTTAGCAAAAAATGACTAATATATTCTATTTCCTTTTAAAAATAGAAAGATATATTCTAGTTTGTTAAGCTATTTAATTTTTTCTTCTCTTTGGTGATAATCCTAGATGTATGAAGTATTAAAATATAAAACTCTAACTATGTTGTTTATGTCAACATTAATAGGAATATGAATAATCTAGAGCGTGGATGGATGTATGATAGGTTGAATGGCCGAGGGGATATAAACTCTAGATTCGTTACTGGTGTGAATAACTTTATCCAGTTTGCATGTTCTCAACAAAATTGCATGAGTGGTAACAACATTAGATGTCTATGTAAAAAATATCGCAACATTAAATACAAGGATGTTGAAACTATTAGATATCACCTTCTTCATGATGGATTTGTTAAGGACTATTTTGTTTGGAAACATCAAGGGAAAATAGATGTGATCGGTGAGATTTCTTTTAGTAATGATTTGATCAATGGTGCTCAACTTGAAATGGGATATGATAATCCATATCGACAAATGATTTTGGATGTTGCTGGTCCAAACTTTAACTATGGTTCGAGTTGACAACCTTACAACAATATTGAATTCGGGCCATCTCATATGTATGAACCTTCAATTGAGGAGGAACATGAAACTTAGATGGAGGAGAAGCCTAATTTAGAGTACAAAAATTTTTATGAATTGTTGCACTCTACTGATGCAAAATTGTATCCTAGTTCTTCCCTCTCTCAACTTGCAGTAATCTCTCGAATATTAAATATTAAGATGGAGAATACTATGTCACAGAGGGGTTTTAACCAAATGATGCAATTGTTTAAAGAGGCTTTACCAAAAGATAACCTACTAGTTAATAGTTATTATCAGACTAAGAAGCTAGTGCGTAGCTTAGATTTACCCAGCTAAAAAGATTGATTGTTGTGAATCGGGATGTATGTTGTATTGGAAAGACTATGAACATCTTACCTCTTGTAAATTTTGTGGAAAAGAGAGGTATAAGCGTTGAGTTGGCTCTCGTAAGAGGAAATTGATCCCGTACAAAAAAATGTATTATTTTCCTTTGATTCCTAGATTGAAGAGATTATATGTATCCCATACTACAGCAGTTGACATGACATGGTATCATGAACAAGATGATGGAGTAATGCGTCATCCATCAAACTCTGAAGCTTGGAAGAACTTCAATGAAAGTCATCTTTTTTTGCCGATGAACCAAGAAATGTTAGGTTGGGGTTATGTACTTATGGTTTCCAACCATTCAGTCAAACTGGGAGAAAATATTCTTCATGGCCAGTAATTGTCACTCCATACAATTTACCTCCAGGGATGTGCATGAAAGAGGCTTATATGTTCTTAACTATCATTGTTCCTGGGCTAAACAATCCCAAACATAAAATTGTTGTTTATCTGCAGTCTCTAATAAAGAAATTGACCTTGTTATGGGAGACAGGGGTAGAAGCATTTGATATCTCCGAAAAACAAAAATTTCAATTGAGGGCAGCATTGATGGGGACAATCAATGACTTTCCAGCATATTCTATGTTATCAGGATGGAGTAGTGCAGGTAAGTTTGGTTGTCCTAATTGTATAGAGGAAACACAATCCTTTAGATTACAACATAGTCAGAAAACATCATGGTTTGACTGTTACAAAATATTCCTTGACCAACATCATCCATTTAGGAGAGATCGTAAAAATTTTCTTAAGGGTCGAACTATCAAAAGATCACCACCACCCTATAGAACTGAGGAAGAGATATTGAATCAAATTTGTGATTTGGGGATAAGAAAAGTAACAGAGTTAGATGCAGAAGAAGTTAATCAACAAATATGTAGTTCTTGTGGATGGAAAAAGCGAAGCATCTTTTGGGATTTACCTTATTGGAGTTCTAACATGATTCGAAATAACCTCGATGTCATGCATATTGAGAAAAACTTCTTTGATAATGTATTTAATACGGTCCTCAATATCGATAAGAAAATCAAAGACAATTCACAAGCTCGTCTAGCTATGGTCAAGTACTGTGATCGACCTCAATTGGCAAAGGATGCTTCTGAAAAATATCCCAAAGTTGTATATATAATAGACAAGGAAGCAAACACTATCTTGTTCAATTAGGTGAAAAGCTTAAAATCTTCAGATGGGTATGATTCAAATTTGGGTAGATGTCCAGACATAACTGCGAAGAGGTTATTTGGCATAAAAAGTCATGATTGTCATATGTTCATACAATGATTGATGCCTATTACTTTTTGTGAACTACTTCCAAGTAATGTATGACAGGCACTTACAGAATTGAGCTTATTCTTTAAAAATCTTACATCGACTACTCTTCGAGTTGATGACATGGAGAGATTACAGGGAGATATTCCACAAATCTTGTGCAAGTTAGAACGTATATTTCCTCCTAGGTTCTTTGACTCAATGGAACATCTGCCTGTGCACCTTCCATATGAAGCAAAGATTGTTGGACCTGTACAGTATCGATGGATGTATCCTTTTGAAAGGTAATGCGAATATTCAAGTTGAACTTGTGACAATTATGTTATTATTAACTTTTCAAATATGATGGTTTATCCATTTTTCTATTTAGGTATCTTCGAATTCTTAAAAGAATGATTAGAAATAAAGCAAGTATTGAGGGTTCTTTATGTGAGCTTACTTGATGACAGAGTCAACACTATTATTTTCTCATTATTTTGAACCACATGTCATGACACACAATCATAATGTGGATCGAAATGATGATGGTGGTATTGTGGAAGATGTTGAAGGAAATTTATCAATATTCACCCATCCCGGTCAATTATGGGGAGAATAAAAAAGGAGAAATCTAACTCTTCAAGAAATCAAGGCTGCCCAAACTTACATTTTGCTAAATTGTGATGAGGTTGAGCCATATGTGAGGTAACAAATTTAGTTGTATTAACTTAATTTTATAATCATATTCATATATCATGACTTGAAATTATTTTTTTTCTTTAAATGAAGTATGTTTGTGCAACGTTTCCTAGAAGAAATTCCAAATGTCTCTCAAAATCAAATAAATGAGAGCCTTGAAGCAAATTTCTCTATATAGTTCAAGCAATATGTAAGGCTTCAAAAATTAATATCTTTTATACAATTATGCACTTAAATTAACTTCTGAAATTGAACTAAATTTTATAATCTTCTAAATAGGTCCGGTTCAATCATATTGAGAATTAATTTCTATGTAGTCTTGCTCGTGGACCATTGATAGGCGCTACATCTCATTCGGTGTATTTTGTTAATGGATACAAGTTTCATTTGGATTTTTATGACAGCGCAAGATCAATAATGAACAGTGGAGTTTGTATTTTAGATCCAAATTTTGGTGATTTCTATGGGCAGATAAAAGCGATTATAGAAGTGGAATACTGTGAAGCACCTTTAAAGCGAACTGTACTATTCAAATGTGAATGGTTTGACCCAACTATTGATATTGGTGTTAAAAAGCATAATCAGTATAAATTGGTTGATATTAATCATTTTCGTCGATATAAAAAATATGAACCTTTTATTCTGGCAATGCAAGCAACTCAAGTGTGTTATGTGTCTTATCCTAGCAAGAAAAAGGACAAGGATGATTGGGCAACTGTATTGAAGATCAAAACTTGAAATGTTATTGAATTACCCGATGATGAAATTGAGACAGCTGCAGAACTAAATATTTCATTTCAAGTTGAAGAAGTTCAAGTCTATGAGATAGACATGAATGTTGCCATGGATAAAATCTTACACTTACATAATCCAAATGGTGGCTTAATTGAAATGAATGAACTCATTGATGATGGTTTATTGCAAGAGCATCATGAGATCCAAGAGGATGCTACAGAAGAAGAGTATAAAACTGAGGAAACTGAGGAAGATGAAGAGGAAGATTTTGAAGAAGACACAGATAGTGATTAGTGTTTGATAAAAGAAATATGCTATTGTATCTTAGTTTTATTTTGGGAGAAGTCATTTTGTCGAACTAGTATTATTTTCTTTGTCTCTACTCGTTGTTTACTCAAAACTTGTCGCTTCAACTGGTTTTATGCTCTGCTTGTCAATTTTTGACTCTTTTATTTCTCATCCATATTTTTAGGCTACAACTGTGCTTTTACATTTTCAGATACCTTATCTACATATTGTTGTTTGGTTCTCTTAGTATTATTCAGTTTGCATATTATTTCCACTTAACTAATACAGTTTTTTTTTATAGATATAGATAGAGGTAGAAGTCGAGGTCGCGGAAGCATAGGGCATGGAGACAAGTTTGCATTTAGGAGTAATAATGATGTTACTGCAAACATACCTACTATTCCCACTCCTTATATTGTTAGTCCTCAAGCTGATGGCATAGGTGGTCAAAATGATACAAATCAAGTTCAACTATTAATTCCTCACATTAAATCAACGATTCAAACTTCTGGTGATGGTAGCAACCATACAACACCTGAATCATCTCCCACTGCTCCAAATTAGATCAACACAACAGTTGAAGATACATCTACTATAAGGAACTAAATAGGTGAAGGTCTTAACCAATTAACTTCATTCTTGAAAATGGATGAATATAATCAACTTGTGGTCTATTTTCTGTGTGTGTGTGTGTGTATATATATATATATATATTGGTTGATGATATATTGTTGGTTCTTGATTTGAGAGTTCTTGTAGACAGAATTACAATGGGGGTATTTTGTAGCATTTTGGTGGTTCTGTTGGTAGTTCTTGATCTGTTGGTGGCTTTTGTTGTGAGTATTTTGGTGGTTCTGTTGGTGGTTTTTGTTCTATTAGTAGTTTTTGTTCTGTTGTTGATTGTTGATTTGAGAGGAGTTCTTGTGGGAAGAATTATAATGGGAGTATTTTGTAGCATTTTGGTGGTTCTGTTGGTGGTTCTTGATCTGTTGGTAGTTCTTTTTGTGAGTATTTTGGTGGTTCTTATTATGTTGCTAGTTCTTGATCTATTGTTGGTTCTTGTTGTGAGTTTTCTAGTGTTACATGGGATTCCAAAATAACAGTGAGGTATGTTGTTGTAAGGTATTTTGTTGGATAGGAATTCAAAATTATAATATTGTATATTGTTGTGACTTCTTCTGCAAAATTTGATCTTATTTCCACTTTAACAAGTATAATTTTTTTTTAATAGATATGACTCAAGGTAGAGGTACAGGTCGAGGAAGCATAGGGTGTGCGGGCAAGTCAGCAGCTAGGATTAATATTCCTATTCTTACTGCAAACATGCCTACTATTCCTACCCTTACAGTTGCACCTTAAACAACTGGTATCGTAAGTGCTCCAACTTCTAATCATGGTAGTACGTCTCTTACTACTCCAAATCAGAGCAACCCAACAGCTGTAGATACATCTTCACAAATCAACCAAGTAGGTGAGGACGTATCTCGTAGCAAAACAAATGGAGAAGGTAATTCCAGTAGGATCCATGTGCGGACCCTTGTTACTATAACTTCTTCAGGGTTAGTCCATTTTTTGTCTATTATTATTATTATATATTATTTTTGTTTATAATAGACCTCTAAATAATGTTGTCACATTGATACAGATTGCAACCTTCCAAAGCATGCTCCAATAGCATACACGAGTCTTTCAAAAGTGAACGTGATCACAATGGAGACTATTGAAAAGGTGTCTCATGTGATATAAAAGATAGCTATTTTGGGGAATTCAAGGTATACATCTTCATCATAATTGGGTTTTTAAAGTGTATTCACTTTTATAAATATGTTATTAATGTGTTATTTTGGAAATTTATTTCAGAAACACTTCTATTGGGATTCTTCCATTAGTGATATTGCATTAAAGAAATAGTGGCAGATTAAGGCAGCAACTGTGTATAGAAATTTCGTTTCTAAAATCAAAGAGAAAGGGATTAGGCAAGATTTTATACCTGAAGATGTCTGAGAAAGCTGGCAGCGACTTTGAGCATATCCAAAGTGTATTAAAAAGTTAAAAATAAATGCGCAGAATCGTCGCGGCAGCAAAGAAGTTGTTGCTGGAACTTACACGGGAGGATCTATCTCAATTGGAGAGTACCGAAAGAGACTTGTAAGTATATATTTCAAGTATTAAACTATAATTTATTGTAAGACTGTCTAAACTTAGTTCAAGGTTATGTTGTTGCTGCGTTTTTGCGGATAAATGTAATTTTGATTCTAAATTTTCATTTGCGTGTGTTAATATGTGTGTGAATTTGTGTATGTGTACGTCTATTTATTTTGGGGTTGCTGGTGGTTTCTTGTTGGAAACCAAGTGCGTGAATGGTTGATTGTGATTATGGGGGGAACTATATTGTATTGTTTTTTTTTAAAGAGATTATTATGTTGTATTGTTGCATTGTTCTAACCTTCAGTGACTATATTGTAGTTCCTGCTTCCTATCTATTGCTTCTTATGACTTTGTGGTTATTGTACGTATTCTACTTTTTTACTTTAAAATAGTCCAAAAAATGTGATCACTCTTTACTGTTTCTGTCTCCGTGTTGCATTTTGCATGTTGTGTTTTGTTGTTGTCTTGTACCCTGAAATTCTGCGGTGTAAACTGTGCTTATATGTTGTAGAGTGGTGTATTACTGAGGATTCGTATATTTACTTGTTCTTCGAGGTGTATTGGGTAGAATCAAGACCTTATATACTTTTAGTAGTACACTTTTACAAATGAATTTTACAGGAAATTACTTGTTTGTTTTTGTGATTGGTGTTCATCTCAGATAACCTTGACACTGGAATCTGATGCTGGAAATTTCCAAATGTTCATTAACATATGTTCTCAATGATTTTGATGAAATGAAATGCAACAATCTCTTTCCATTGATTAGTAAGAAATATGAAATTGGCTAACATAGTTCTGACCACACGACTAATAATATTTACCTGATGACCAACTAGATTCCAATTGAATTATGGTTTTAAAAATATTTCTAGCTTACATGAAATGTTCTAGCAGTTTTGTTGTAGTATAATTCTCAACACTTTTTTTTACAGGCTGCTGAAATGGGTCAAGATCCGACACCAAATGAGTTACATTTGCATGTTCACACACATGATCATGATGGAAAATCTTTCATTGCTGAACGTTCCTGAATCGTCCATGTAAGACTAAATCTTAATGTAGTAGTTTACTTAATTTTTATTTTTTAGTTTAAAGTAGTTTTTGGTATCTAATCATTTGTAAGTACAATCCATTATAATTTCACTTCCACTATTACAGGAAAGATTTGAAGAAATATTACGAGAAAAAATATTATCAGAATCTGTTATTGAACAAATTGAAGCATAGTACCAAGTTGTCGGAGGAGAAAAGAAGCGAAGAGTATTTGGTCTTGGAGATGAAGCCAAAGGCTACCATGGGCAAACTCTTTGTGCTTCTTGTGGAAAGACTTCATCTTCAGCTTCACATGAATCGGTACCAGCTGCAGATTCGGATTTGGATGAGTTTGTGAAGCAATTTATTCCCGCACTTAAAAATTAATTTATTCCTATTGTCATTGAGGAGGTACAGATGATGATTCCTTAGATGATGATTGCAATGATCTTGATCAGTTGTGATAATTTTGAGGATCAGTACATTGGTTTTTGATGGTCTATTTTGTTGAAACGTTTAAAATAACAACAAATTACACTTGATGGACGTAGGTAGTAAGGATTTTTTAGACATACTTATGTTTTTACATGTTGCTATGTTTGGTATTGAGGATGTTTAGATTTTTGGTATCTATAGATGTGAGTTCTTTTATATAAATGTTGGATATTATAAGAAGGTTTTGCTATCTATATATGTGGCTTTTTTATATGAATGTTGGGTATTTTAAGAATTTTATACTATGCTTTTAATATTCAAAATACAAATAAAAAGGGTATTGGAAGAAAAGTAATGACGACAGATTTAGCGACAAATTTAATAATTACTAAAGAAAAAACATTTGCAACGGATTGAGGAAACTAATTTTTTATCACAAAAATTGGGGACTAAATAATAAAATTTTTAGCGACGGACTAGCAATGAAATATTTGATCACGAAATAATCAAAACAATAAAATACAATATGAAATTAGTAATGATATTTATAAATATAACAATGAATAGATTCATTGCTACAAAATGGCAACGGATATATGTCGTTTCTATGATGTTGCAAATCAGGCAAAGAATTTTATTTTTTCCGTTGCTAAATGGTTAGCAACGCGCAATATAGCAACGACACATATTCTGTCGCTGATCCATCTCTAAATTACTTTAGCGACGGATATATGTTGATTAGCAACGTTATCGGTCTGTTGCTAAACGCAGTTTTTTTTGTAGTGTTCCTAGTGCTCATTTTCAGGATTTTTAAGAAACCTACTGACAACACCAACTGCGTGAGCAATATCGTATTTGGTACATACCCTTGCATACATTAAGCTTTCGATGACAGACGAATATAGAACCTTAACGATTCTTTCTTTCTCTTTATTTGTTGTAGGACACATTTTCTTGCTCAACTTCATATGACCAGCAAAGGGTGTGTTAACAACCTTAGCATTCTTCATGTTGAAGCGCTCCAGTATACATTTAATGTACTTCTCCGATGAAAAGTAAAGCTTTTTTATCTCTAAGACGAGTAATCCTCATGCCCAAAATCTTCTTAGCATGACCCAAGTTTTTCATAGCAAAAGACTTGCATAATTGTTTCTCCAACTCGTTGATTCTGAAAGCATTCTTGCCCATAATCAACATATCATACACATATAGCAAGAGGATGATAAAATCATCATCAGAAAAACTTTGTGCAAATACACAATGATCTGAAGAAGTCTTCTTGTAACCTTGCTTTTCCATGACAGATTCAAACTTCTTATACCACTGTCTGGGAGCCTACTTCAAGCTATAAAGACTTTTCTTAAGTTTGCACACATAATTTTCTTTATCTTTTATCTTGAAACCCTTGGGTTATTTCATATAAATCTTCTCTTCTAGGTCACCGTGTAGAAAAGTTATTTGCACATCTATCTACTTAATTTCTAAATAAAGACTAGCAGCCAATCCAAGAACTGTACGAATAAACGTCATTTTGATGACAGGAGAAAATATTTCATTAAAATCAATACCCTTTCTTTGACCAAATCCTCTGACAACCAACTTGGCTTTGTATCTGGACTTCAAGTCATGTTCTTCAAATTTTACTTTGAACACCTATTTATTCTTCAAAGCTTTCATGACCTAAGGTAATTTCACCTACTCATAAGTGTGGTTCTCATGTAGAGATTTTTCTCATCTCGTATGGCTTCAATTCATTGATCCTTATGTTCATTTTCCAAGGCCTCTTCATGACATTCAGGTTCTCCCCCGTCAGTGAGTAACACATACTCATTAGGAGAATAGTGAAAAAAAGGAATATGTTGTCTTGTAGACCTTCTTAGTGGAGCATTTGATTCATCCATAGCATCTTGAACTGGAGCATCATCAACAACAACATCATTGTCTTTATAAACATCAATATGTTGATTTTGAACATGATTTTGGGCGTCACCATGATTATCTATCCCAACATCATGCACACTTGTATGAGGAAATTGATCAAGACTAACCACCCATCAGAACTTGAAGATTATAACTTCTTTGCTTTGTCAATATCTTCAATGGTTTGATTCTCCATGAATACAATATCACGACTTCTTACAAGTTTCTTTTCAACTGGATCATATAGCCTATAACCAAACTTATCAACGCCATAACCAATAAAGATGCATTTCCTTGTCTTGGCATCTAACTTTGACCTCTCATCTTTGGGCACATGTACAAAAGCTTTGTAACCAAATACTCTCAAATGGTCATAGAAAATATCTTTTCCATACCAAACTTTATTTGGTACATCTGTAAGACCCCATAAAATCCTAAAGCTTAATTCAGTCCTTTAAGCTTGTCAAGAGGTCCCAGACTTAGAAAATTCTAGCTAGGTTCCCAAACTTAGCCTATTATTGGCCTTCAAAAGTTGGAAATCTCATTTCACCACCTTAACGTCCTTTAATGGTCCGTATTTTTATTAGTTTATGATCAGGAAGGTCAATGGGTGTTCCCGAACAAGTTTCAAATTTTTCAAAACACGTTTAGATCATGTTTGGAGTCCTAAAATAGTGGACCAACTCGATCATGGCGCACCGCGTCGCCAATCGCGTTGGTCAATACTTGTGCAGGCTGCCAGAGCCAAAACTTCTAAGGCTCGACACGATCATGGCGTGATGTGTCGAGTATCACATCGCAACCATCAACGCGTCGCATCGCATCACATCGTATCGCTTGTAGCGTCGGCACCTAGTTTTTTAGTCATTAAATGTCCGCATTTTAAGGGAAAAAGATTTAATTTCCCATCCTTAGATAAAACCAACAACACGTAATTCAGTCATATTTCACCCAAAATGTAGAGTTTCTCTCAAGTTTCTCTCAAGAATAAGTTAGGATTTTCGATTAAGAATTCAAATTCAATACTCAAATTCAAGAATCTCCCCGTCAATCTTTGTAAAATCAGGAGCTAAGGTATGCCAAGTGTTGATTTATGGATTCGTTTCATCCATGAAGTCCAAGAACACTCTTTCAAATTATAAAACATGATATTTATGTTGTGGGTTGTTTGTAACCATATTTATCTTGTTGTATGATTCTCAAGTTAGAATCTTTATGTATTTTCATGAAACTACGTTAGCATACAAGATGAAATTCATGAATGAGTTGTTTATGATGTGTAATTTGATGATTTCACCTATGCCCTAAGTTGTGCATGTAGGGCATTTGACAAAATGGCTAGGAGGATAGAAATTAGGTATTATAGTTCAATTGTGGCTCAAATAATAAATGCATGCTTACCCTTATGACCAAGACTGACTTTCATGATATTGTGTGCATTATAGTATTTGATGGAATGTTCATGAGATTAGGTTGATGAAAGTATGGCATGTCTATATGTAATTCCATCCATGTACAACATTATGACAACCACGTGTTTCATGAAATCCCCAACTTATTGTATTATGAATTGCTTTGGATGCTTCTATAGACTGACTTTTATCTTGAGTCGAGGATCTATCGAAAACAACCTCTCTACCTCTGTTGAGGTAGTGGTATGGACTGCGTACACTATACCCTCCCCAGACCCCACTATGTGGGAATATACTGGGGTTGTTGTTGTTGTTATTGTTGTTGTTGGTTATATGTTCATGAAGTGTCAAGTCTTGTCGTTTCATGTTATCAAGTCCTAGGGGTACTTGTACCCTACAATTTAGCTGTGTACCTAGAGTCAGTGTCAGTTTTCACGATACTCCCATTCAATCCATGATCATTAGAATCAGTCAGTTACATGACTCAAGAAAACTCAATAATCTCAGTCAGTTATCCGATCTTAGTAGTATTCTGTCAGTCAACAAAATTTAGTGAACTTTGTTCAAATCAGATAAAAGATACCATCAGTAACAGTTCAGTTCAGTTTAAATCAATTCAGTGTCTCTTCAGTTGGGAGTAGGATTTAGCACCGAATGAACCCAAGGATGGGGACTCACTTATTAGCCAGTAGAGGGTGTGATCCTTAGAACCAATCCTTGCATTCCAAAACTACGTAGCTAACGTAGGTTGAGATGTACCCTACGATTTTAGGGATTAGACACCTCATTTGAGTTTTTCCTACTAGAAGGGGTTGACGGAAGAGCTCTCTGTCAGAGAGGGTTTACTCACAGCTTGTCTTTACTCGTGGCATGGTACTGACACCCTTTCAGCTGGAGTTATAAGTTGGACCCCACTAGTTCAGTTTTGAGGCATGCCGGTTAGATGATTACCTCCCACAGTCTCAGTTTCGGATCCAGTCTCAGCAATAGAACTCAGTTCAGTTCTACAGTTTTAGGACTATCAGATACAGTCGCTCAGCTCAGTACGAAACTCAGCTAGTTCCATCAGAATCAGAACTGTCAGACTCAGTCACCCAGTTAATAGTATATTAATTATATGAAATTCATGTTACTAGTATTCAGATTTTAGGACTGTCAGATACAGTCAATTAGACCAGTTCTTCATAATCAGAACTGTCAGAAATAGTCATTCTTTTATCAGTAAAATAACATCAGTTCCTCAATACTCAATAGACTTAGTCTTTCAGTATCCTAGTACTAGTACCCATATATCAGTAAATCCACGTTATCAAAATTCATGAGTCGGTGTTATCACGATCTCAGATACAGTTACGTATTCATGCATGTATTCTCACGTTCATGTTATTTAGTCAGTTAGTATTGTTCATCCATATGAACCATTTCATTCAGCCTACCTCACTTTCATACCAGTACATTTAATCGTACTGACGCATTTGCGCTATGGTGTTTTATACCGTAGGTTCAAAAGCACGCGTTCCAGAGTATCAGTAGTATTCCAATTTCAGCAGTCAGAGTCAGCAGTGAGTCCTCATCATTCAAGGATGTTATTATTTGATTATTTAATTCTTTTAGTACTTAGTTTATTTTAGCAAATGGAGTTAGTTGGGGGATTATCCCATTAACTCTTTATTCAGACAGTTCAGTTTTAGAGGCTTTCAGACTACAGCTTATTCAGACAGTTATTTCAGTTATTTTTAGTATTGTTATACCATATTTTCAGTTATGTATTAGTATTGAACCTTATGGCCTTTCAGTTCATGTTTCCGCATTTATGATATTACTATTATTATTTAGGGCTCAGTTACAGATATCAGTCATGGGTTAGCTTGTGGTCCTTCAGAATTATGAGCACCGTGTAGCATTTTGAGTACCAGATTCGGGGCGTTACAACATTAATTTGCAAAGCAACAGCAAGAGATAGGTTAATAACATGTGCAGCTGTCAATAGAGCCTCACCCCAAAAAAATTTGGCAACTTTGCTTCAAAGAGCAAACATCTGACTCTTTCCATCAAGGTCTTGTTCATCCTTTCCGCCAAACCATTAAGTTGAGGCGTCATAGGAGAAGTCTTATGGTGTCTAATACCTTGTTGCTTGCAGTATTTATCAAATAGTTCACAATATTCACCACCGTTATCAGTATGAATACCTTCTTCCCCGTTTTTCTTTCAACAGAAGATTTAAACTTCTTAAAGACACCCAACACTTGGTCTTTAGTCTTCAAGACATAGACCCAAAGTTTCCTTGAGCAATCATCAATAAAAGTGACAAAGTAAAGTGCACCACCTAAAGTCCTTGTCTTCATTGGACTACATAAATCTGAATGCACTAGCTCAAGAAACTCTATCTTTCTTGAAGGAGGATGAGATTTGAAAGAAACTCTATTTTGTTTTTCAGCCAAACAGTGCTCACATTTTTCTAGTTTCGCACTTTTAAAATCTGACAATAATTTCTTCTTGTCCAAAACATTAAGTCCTTTCTCGCTAATGTGGCTAAGCCTTTTGTGCCATAATGTTGAAGAAGTGGCGCTTTCAACTGCATTCACCATGTTAGCACAAGTAGAAGTCATAGTCCTATATAGAACACAACGTTTGTATCCACGAGCCACAACCAAAGAACCCTTAATGAGTTTTCATTATCCACCATCATTGTTGGTACTAACATATTCTTCATCATCCAGCACACCAAAAGAAATTAAGTGTAAGTGAACATCAGGTGCATGTTTTACATTGTTTAAAACTAGTTTAGATCCAGTACTAGTTTCCAAACAAAATGTTCCAATATCAACCACCTTAGAAACAGTCTCATTTCTCAAACTCAAGATGCCAAAGTCACCTAAAGTATAATATGAGAAAAAAATCCTTCCTTGATGTCACATGAGATGTGGCACCAGAATCCATAACCCAGCTTGACTCATCATAAGCAACATTTATTAGATTTGCATCAAGGATAGTAACAAGATCTTTAGTGGTGATGGTGGCTATGCAATTTTCATTGTTGTCTTCTTTCTTTTCCTCCTGAACTCTTTTCTCCTTCTTCAACTTTTGGCAAAATTTCTTTGTGTGCCCTTTTATCCCACAATGATAGCACTCAATACCTTTAAATTTGCCTCTAAATTTTCTTCTATGGTGTTCTTTATTTTGAGCACCAAGATTCTTGCTTCTCCCCCTAGCATCAGTCACTAGGACATCAGACGAAGAGGAACCTTGAGACTTTCGTCTCATCTCTTTATTAAGAACGCTGTTCTTAGCAAAATTCATAGAGATCACGCCATCGGGAGTAGAATTTGATTAAGAAGTTCTAAATGTTTCCCACGAGTCTGATAGGGAACCACGTAGAAGCAAGACTTGAATTTCTTCATCAAACTTAATGCCCATAGCAAATAACTGGTTCATTATCCCCTGAAAATTATTTAGGTGATCTGTCATCGAAGAACCATCATGGTATTTTAACCCCAATATTTATTTTATCAAGAACATCTTATTATTTCTAATCTTTCGAGCATACAAACTTTCAAGATGCTCCCATAGGAACCGAGCATGTGTTTTTCCAAAAATATGGTTCAACATATTATCGTTAACCCACTGCCTAATAAAATCGCAAATCTGTCTGTGCAACAGGTTCCACTCTTCATCGATTTTATTTTCAGATTTTGTAGTGTAAAAAATCGGCTGATAAAAATTCTTGACATAGGTAGATCTTTCATTTTTTCCTTCCAAATGGCATAATTAACGTCATTTAAAGTAATCATTCTACTTGTGTTGACTTCTATTGTTTAATAAAAAAATATAAATATTACAAATCGTGGGCTCTGATACCAGTTTGTTGGGTAAACAGGGAATAACAATAAAAGTATTTGTGGCAAAATAATAGAAAAATAAATGAAAATAATGACATCAAGAATTTTACATGGAAGCTCTTTTAAATAAGAAAAAAACCACGGATCAAGAGGAGCAACTGATATTACTACAATAAGAAATTTTATACCGTAGTTACAAATACAATACTCAAAAATGACTACGACACACTCAAAAGAAATAACCCTCTTTTGACTCCTACCTTACTGAAATAATGCTCACTCTAATTTTTTTCATAGACTATTTATTTTTTTTCACACTCTATGGAATACCTCACTACTCTCTATTATTTTTTCTCTCTGTTTGGTGTGATTTATAAATGAGCTGAGAAACTCCTTTTATAGAAAAATCCTATCTCTATTGATGTAAGCAGTGACTTCACTGAAAAATAATATTTCAAAGAACATATTAAATGGCCAACTATAAGATCTTCATTTTTTTTCTAACTTTTGCGGTCAATGACATTTCTGTCAACTTTTGTTGCTAATGACATTCTTGTCAACTTTTGATGCTACTGACATGGGATGGACCCTACAGATACGTGGGCATGAGTGGTACATTTATTGTATAAAACTTTTACTGTGACTGATATTTGCCAAACAAATGCAATAAAAAAAGATAAAATACTTGAGAAAGAGATGCTAACCATAAAAAATATCATATCACTTTGTATATATATACTTTAAAAATTATACTTCATTAATTTTTACATTGATCTAATCACATTCCTCAACATGTTTAATCCACGAGAAAATATACTTCATAAAAAATTAACCAAAATAAGTTAGAAAAAAGTTCATGCATAAATTAGAGAGTATACACCTTAGAAAAAATATATCTGATCTTGAGGTGGATATCATTGCGTGAATGAAGTTCCTTGATGTAAATACATAGTACAAATGATCAAACTTCAGCAATCATTGAGAAAAATTAATTGTCAAATTTAAAACTATTAAGCTTTCAATCAAAATATTTACATGTCTTTAATTGTAAAGATTGAAATGGATTCATCTGAATATAATGAAAAATAATGCATATAAATAAATTCAATCAAAATAGTATATAAGAAATTGTGATTATGAAAAGTAAAATATAAAATATAGTGACTATGTAAAATTAAAATCAACATTATTTCTTTTGCTTTTCCATCTTTATGTACATAATCTGAGAATGAAAAAAAATCATCTTTGAAAAAAAGCATTATTTTGATATTACTAAATGTACAAAAGTTTATATGTACAAGAATTATATTTGATAGAATAGAAAAAAAAAATCTGAATGAGTTCTATGAGAAAGTGAAATTAAATGACCTCAACATAAAGCTTGATAGTGAAGTTCTTGACGTGCACAACCTGATGAATATCCTTTGTTACATAGATTGTGAGTTATGAGTAAATCTTGTGCATATTATAAAGTGATGAAAAAAGGCATAATTTTCTCTCTAAACTTGTCACGAAAACTTACTTTAGCATTTTAACTTTATCGGTAATTATTTTTCCCCTAAACAACTTTCGCGTGAATTATATACTACTCCAAAAATGTAATTCCACTCTCACAATCAAGAGTGTAACACACTCGCCCCCAAGTCAGCGTCACGTTGCTGCCACGTCATTGCCACGCAAGCCAGACCAAAAAAAATTAATATATATATTGAAAAAAAAGTTTTCTTTTTCACTCACTACCACCCTCCCCCAAGCTTTCTTCTTCACCCCACACAGCCCACGTCACCCCGTCCCCCTTCCTTCCCCCCATTTTCTCTCTTGTTCAGCCCCCTTCCCTCCAACCTCACTCCACCCAAACCTATTCCTACAATCTGTAAACACTTTCTCTGCTCCCTCCCTCCTCTCCCGTAATTGATAACCCGCCCCCTCCTCACAGGCCCAAGTCGCCCTCCTACATCACCCCAATATTTTTTTTTGTATTTAATGGTTTTTTTTTTTTAAAACAAAGCATGGATGTACAATAACAAGAACAAAACTTTCAATCCTACATCCACCTCATTCTTTTCTTGATATGTAAATTTAAATTGTTGGAATTTAATTTTTTGCTTTAATTTGTTCGATCAAAATAAGAATGGGACAGTTATAAAGCTAATTTAGCGATTGAGGAAAACTAATTTTGATGAAATAAATTACATTTTTTAAAAGATTTTTGTGTAAGAAGATGATGTTATTACAAAAATTTCCATGAAAATATTTTGGTATGTATTGAAAATGATTGATAGGAGTGAAAAGAAAAAGAAATAGAGGAATTAAAAGAGAGAGGATGGTGGGGTTTGAGTAAGAAGAGAGGGTGTGATGGAGTGTGAAGAAGAAGAAGAAATATTAGTGGTTGAAAATTTAAAAATGGACCCATTTTTTCTTAAATTTAAAACGTGCTTTTATCTTTTTTTGTCACGTCAACCCTTAAGGGGTAATATAATTCACGCGAAAGTTGTTTAGGAGGATAAATAATTACTCATAAATTTAAAGTGTTAAAGTGAATTTTGGTGACAAGTTCAGGGGATACTTATGCCTTTTTCCTAAAGTGATAGAAAGGATATCAAAAGATCGTACATGAATGCATATAATTAAGAGAATATCAAAAGATCGTACATGAATGCATATAAATAAATAAATAAATAAATAGATAAATGAAGAAAAATTTTAAAAAAAGGAAAAAAAAATGGCAAATTAAATGGAGGCCATAGAGAGATGTCACATAGACATATCTATAACCCCCTTTATATATATATACCCACCTACAAAAGTCTAAGCAACTGAATACAATTAAATCACCTATAGACAATTATCAAGTTCACTAAAGTTGAATTAAATACCCAACTATAAAAATAATTTATCAAAATTTATTTTATGAAATTGACACTAGTATACAATTCGATTTTCAATTTATACATTCTATTTTATGAAAATAGATGAAATTTGAAGAAACTTAGCAGCTCATTTAGAGAATACCTAAAAAATCAAAAGAAAACAAATCTATATAACCGAAAAAACTAGAGATTACCACAAAATTTTCAATGCATATATCCCCATAGATGTTAGGGATGGAAAATTACTCCACAAAATCTTCACAGCAATCCCACAACGGATGTTTAATGGAACACAACAAATCGACTGATTCTCAAGAAAATTTTCTGTGAGATATGTTCAAGAAGTGTGCATTAAGTTAATACCCTAAAATTAGCCAATTAGATAAGAGAGAGATTGTGAAAAATTAATTACATGAGAAAGAAAATATTATTTACAGTGGCGGAGTCAGAATTTTCACTAAGAGAGTTCATTAGTGAACATACGAGCTAATCGAAAGGGGTTCAACATCTACTATATATACATAAAAAAATAATTTTAATTATGTATATATAATATAATTTTTTGACGAAAGAGGTTCGGACGAATCCCTACTTGAAGGATAGCTCCGCCCCTGATTATTTGTTGTATACATTGCATATTATATTTGTATATAGGGGTCCAAAATATAGTTTTATAACTAATAAATAACTATGTAGGATAATTTTTTAAAATCTTAACCATATCATGTAATTAAAAATAAGAAATTATTTTAATTTTTCCTAATTTATATCCCAGGATTTGCGACTATATGTTGTTTAAAGAGGCGGGGACGCCGATGTGGCCAGAAAAAAGAAACACGAAGAAACAAACAAACAAAATAAAAAGGGAAAAGTACGTAAATAACATTTTGGGTGAAACTATTGACACAATATAAATTTAGATTATTTTTTTATTTTCTTAAAAAACAATAAACTATACAGAAAATAGCTTCACATATAATGAAACAGGGGAGAGAGAGTAAATTGTTGAACTACATATGTTTTGTCTAATTCATAGCATCAAATATTCCAGAAAAATGTTCATGTTAAATTGTTAATTTTACTTTTGTCATCTCATGAAACAATGCATTTTGATATTAACACAATACCAAAGGATACGCTCCCTCGTTACACTCACTATACAACACGAATTTATTTTAATTAGTCAAACATTTCTCATAGATTTCGAACACGATGAGATTAAACCAAAGGTAAAAAAGACATCTATACAATACATTGGTGAATTTAAATTACAATAAAAACAAATTTTGTATTTAAAGTAAATAATGAAATACTCCACCACACAATGAGAACACATCATTCAAACGGAGCGGTGGTGAACCTCGGACCACTACAAATTAAAAGTACTAAAGAAAGATGCAATTGCAAGCACTCTAAATTTACATGCATTTCCTTGTACTAAGACTGTTTTTTCAAGCTTTATGGGTAAATTTCAATGAGAGACCTTAAACCTAGAGCGGGAGTTATTTAGTATTCAGTAAATCCAGCTTCAATGAAAAGCTTCTCCCACTCCTTTTCAGTTCTTTCTTTGGTAGCATAAAGAACCATCATTAGCATATCCATATTATGTTGTGCTCGAACAAACTCATTGCTCAGTGTCTATGATTATCACTTTCCCTCCTTTCTCTCTACTTGGAATTGACTCTTTGCATTTCTTCAGTATCTTCACACAATCTTTGCCCTTCCAGTCGTGCAGAATAGCCTTTTTCAACATTAACATAGAATTAAGTTGAGCAGAAGGATTGTAAAGAGAGAGGCAATTGTAGCTAATTAGTCGTTGTACATACCTTAAGTAAGATGGCATTAGCATGGGGAATCTTATCGAACATATCTCCTCCAACAAAATCCAAATTCCCACTTCCTTTGCAGTGGCCGATAACATGAGGGAGTTCAAGTACAGCGCACTTTAGGTAAGGAAAAGCTTTGGCTATGGCGATAGACACAGTACCGGTGCCACCACCAACATCCACCAAAGAGGTCAACCCTTCAAACACGTGTTTACACTCTGTAATAAGCAAACTAGTATTGAACCTCGAGTCACTAGACAATGCATCGTTGAAAATATCACCTAGTACTCTAGGTTCTTCTTCCTCAATATAATCCCAGAAAATTTTTCCATGAGCATTATGAAAAGCAGTGGGAGAATCATTTTGGAACCAAGCACTTAACTCCGACCATGCTTTTGAAAAGGCTGGACCATGGTTGAGCAGCAAGACTGACCTAACATTGAAGGGCTCATTTTTTGCAAGAAGGCGACTAGCTGGAGTAAGGAAATATTGATCTTCATGTTGATTTAGGAAACCGGATTGCACTAGAAAGCGCATTAAGATCGCCAAGAAAGAAACCTTTGAAGAATTGACGACAGAGAGTCCAGCAGAGAGTTCATCAAGGGACATGGGCTTACCATGTTTGTAAAGGGCATCAGGAATACCTAGTTGAAGTGCACATCTTACTGCCGAAGAACTTATAAAGTTGAAAATATGGTTCCAGATTTGAGCTTGAGCATGGAGAAGCTCAGTGGAAGTACTCTCATGTTTTGACATGTCTAAGGAACTTGTTTTGCTTGGGCCTTGTATGGTTGTCATCTAAACGTAGCAACGGTGTGCGTATTTATAGAGCTAAATTGAGAATTGGAAAGACTTTTACAACAGATAAATTTTAATATTCCAAAAAAAGCTTATTGGAAATATATTAAGATAATATTCTGAGATTATTTCCTAGGGTTGGGCTGAAAAGAGTTTCTAATATGGTATCACATGGGACATCACAATTCCAAAATATTCATGTTCTTTCATTGCGAAACTCTAGATTTTTGTAGGATGGGGAGGTCCCAGTTTCAACTTTAATTTGATGTGAAGGTTATATATTCTCCAAGATGTAAAATCATTGGCAGAAGACAAATTGATACTCATTTGAACCCAATTCAATCGAAGATGAGGGGGAGAGATCTTGAGAACTTGTTTTCTAGTCCTTTTGCCACATAAAAGATGTTTATTTTTACACACAAGAAACTTTAAAAAGTTATTTTCTTTTATTCATTTTGTAAGAGTGCAAGAAGTCTCAATTCCACGGAGATAGGGATGGCGAAGGGGAAGGGGCCACTCTTAGCAACGCAAGGGACATTGATCTAATCGCTTATATCTTCGTAAAGATGATACAAACTTTTGTTCCCATTTGCCTATTTTGGGTATAAGAACAAGCAATTGTCACGTGAATTGATTAATTGAAGTTCATGACTAATTATTTTAAAATTTTTAGTTGGTGACTTTATGGGTATCTACTAAAAGTAGTAGATTCATCAAATTTGAATCAATGAATAGCCTATGTTATTAAGAGTCTAGCTCTTGCAATCTTCTTTCTCATAGAAAAGGCTTCTAACAAATGTACATAGTGATGGAGTGCATCATAACCAATTAAGTGGTTAACTCCAGTCTCCAACATATAGAGCAATTTTCATATACCATAACAAATATTATCATCACATGATCACTACATGCACACTAATTAAACCCAACTTATTTATAAAGATCATCGATGTTTTATAGCTGGGCTTAAAGAAGGAGCACGTATTCGTTGGAGTATCCTTCAGAATTCAAACTTGAGGTTGGACTTTGGACCGTATTAGCACTAAATTCATGTATTTCCAAAAAGAAAATAGGTTAAAATTAATTATTCTGTCAGTCTCATATTAGTTGTCCACCTTATAATAAAGAGATAATTATATAAACGTACGACAAACAAATATACTTTACATTTAAGTATGTAGTAATATACTTTACACTTTATAACCCAAAAGGCCATTCATTGCAAACTAACTTTCTTCTCAATTCCTCTCTGGCTTCTCTTTTTTCATTGACATTTTTTCAAACTCCCATTTCACCTTCAAATTTATCATTTTCTTTCTTCAGATAATTCATGATATTCTGTTGTAATATATTGTTTTACTCTTTATTTGATAGCCTCATATGAATTAATTGCAAAATATAATGCTACCTATAATGTCCATAATCCCCCCCAAAATAATTTTTCGTTGATGACAACTGAAAATCGTAAGATTTGAATCAATAATATCTAACTCAGTTTGCTTCTTTGTCATTCAATTTTAATTATAGCATGTTACATGAATTGGATAGAATTAAGTTTCAATCATTGTTGAAGCTAGAAGCTTTGAAATTTGAGAATTGAAATTTCCGTTAATAAGTTTTGTTTTGAATGGTATGGTTACAAAAGACCGGTTATGTATTGAGGAGTCAAAATCTAAAATTTTGGATGATTTAGTGTGGTTTTGAGGTGTTTTAGATGAAGAATTTCAAAATTTCAAAACAAAACTTATTAACGGAAATTTCAATTCTCAAATTTCAAAGCTTCAAGCCTCAACATCCAAAACTTCAGATTTTGGCTCCTTAATACATAATCTATCTTTTGCAATAACACTCACTCGGAACAAAGCTTATTTATAAAAATTTAATTTTCAAAATTTGAAGATTGGAGCTTCAATAATGATTGAACATAAAAAAAATTGTGTTGCAACTGTAAAATTGTAATATAAATTTGTTATATGCTTGATCTACGAATTTTATAAACATGTATTCCCTTAGATGCTCATTAGTTGTAGCAACAATGAACAACGAGATGTTAATGAAGAGTTGTGGAAGAAACATATTTGTATCATGAAATTACAACAAGTCATTTGTTGAGCTTTTGTGTTGCAACTTTCACTTTTGAATGGTTTTTAAGAAGAATGAGTTGTTTGAATGGGTTTTCAAAATAATCAAATTTTAAATTTTAATTTAAAAAAAAAGGATAATAGGTCATGGAGCTGAATTAACCAACGTTATTTTTTTTAATAGTGCAATTTTAATTCAGCTAGTTTTTTAGGAACAATGGATTATTTGACTAAACATGATTTTGGCGATCCTACGGGTGAAATGATACTTGGATTATAAAATTAAAATGAATGAGAGTTCTCTAGAAGGAAGAGGAATGTGTGCATTGGGAAGAGAGGAAGAAATGATCTACTTCAGTTAAGTTGACTATGAGATGAAATCTAATATTTTGATCCTATATAATTGGGTCATTTTTGATAATGTAATATAGAATGGGCTATTTTATAATGAAATATTACTAGTTACATTTTTCTGTAACTTTTTCCTAAAATTAAAGAAAAATTTTCACAAAATCACAACTTAAATTATCTAAAATACAAAAAAAAAAATTCACTTAGTAAAAATTATAAATATCCCTAATTTATATTTTCTCTCTTTAAATTTTCAAATACTTAACTTTTCTCCTAAAAATTAGGATATATTAATACCTAATTTACATTCTCGCTCTTCACCAATTTAATATCATTAATGTGTGACATTCTCCTCCTTCAAAGTATTTTACAGAAAACTTTCTCCTCCCTATTCTCTTCGCCCTCTCTCTCTCCCCCTATATATCCTCCCACTCTCTCTCTCTCTCTCTCCCTTACTTCATAGTTTACACTTCTTTCTCCTTCTTAACGTTTTTAATAGTTTTTTTTGTTAGTTTTTCTTGTATAAATATATATGCATTTTATTATTTTTTCTTCTATTCCTACCTCGAACAATGTCAAAGATTTCATTGTTCTTTCTTCTATTTCAACCTTAAACAATGTCAAAGATTTCATTATTTTTTCTTGTATTTTAATCCCAGACAAGTGAAGCTGTGTACATAAAAAGGATGTTAGGATTGCATCAAATACAATTTCCATCTCAAATTTATGCGTATGTTACATAAGTATTTTTATGTATTTCTCTATAGTTATGTCACATCTTAGATTTATGTGTATGTTAAGTGCATCAGATATGTTTTCATCTTGGATCTCTATGTATGTTACATAAGTATTTTTATGTATCTCTCTATAATTATGTATTTTTAAAAGAATTACTGTAATGTATCTCATGTGTTTTTTATCTATCGATACATGATCTAATTGACTGATACGTTAATTAATGAGTAATTATATTTTCAGGATATGAAATATGTCATTGATTAGATTCCACAACACCCTTCAAGGTTTGACAGCTTGTGCAATGCCAAGTTTCTAGAAGAGATTGAAAAAATTCTATCAAAAAAATAATTGAGATGTTCAATGAGACACACTTTAGCGAATAGTTGAAAAAAATCACAGCAACAAAAAATAGAGAAAAGGGGAGAAGATTGATTCTGCAAATAGAAAGGAAAAAATATAATGATATTTTGAAAATATACATAATAACTAGTTACGTTTTTTTAAAAATTTTTATCTGTTTATTGAAGATATGAAAAGTGATTTACTCCTTAATTAAGTAAATTTTTATTATTTTTCTTAATTTGCGCACATTAATTGTTGCATTGGATGTATCACCAGAGATGTATCTTTTGTTAATGGATGTATTGAAAAATAATAAAACGAACTTTTTTGTAACTTTTATAAAAATTGAGATAAGATGTAATTAGGATAAACTAGTAGAGATTTATGTAAGCTTTACAATAATAAATCATTAGAACTAATTAAAGATATCAAATTGTCATAAAAATGCAACCATTAGAAACTACAAATAGTTGAAAATAGTTATTGCAAAAGGAAACCATCTTAAACTAGAACTACAACTACTTATTGGTTCTTAGAAAAACGATACAGTTAGAATTTATAGTGCAGTCAATGACATATATCACGATTTAACTCATTAGATTTGATTATTAGTGGTTAAATATGTTTGCCTACGAAAATACTAGAAAGTAAATAAAGCAAGTAAATAATATGAAATGAAGCAGTGGGGCTCCGATGATGTTTGTTTGCACTAGATCCGATGAGCTTAAAGTGATGTTGGTCTTAGCTTTGAAATAATTTTTGTAAATGAATACCGTAAAGACAAGATAGAGAACTTAGAGCGCGAGAATATAGATATATTGCTTTTTGTAATATTCAAAATCCGTCCTTTACAATTGTTTGTGAAATGACTATTATATCTATAATCTATATTTATATTTATATTTGTAATCTATATCTATAATCTATAATTTATAATTTATAATATATTAAAAGTGTGAAGACCCTTAAAAAAGTTATTTGAATTTTTTGTCCTTCATTAAAACACCCCATAATAGACAAAATTGTCTTTTCACTTTTATATTTTAAATAATTATCATTAAATTATCATTTAAGTATTTAGAATACATAGAAAAAACAAGGAACGATTCCAATTCTAAAAAGAATTAAATGTAATGTGATATTTTTTATTAAGAATCCTATGCAATTAGGGATAGAACTATTGATGGAAAGGGAAAAAAAAATTAAGAACCAAATTTATAGTTAAATTATAGGCATGGAAAAAAGAGATTCCTATGCAAATTTCTTAAGGAAAAATTTTGGGAACCAAAATATATATTTTTTTTAAAAAAAAAATTATGCAATGGAAAGAAAAAAATATATCTTATTTATGTAAAAAATTATAATATTTGATAATTTTAAATCAATTAGAATTTTACCTTATATAAAATAAAAAAAGATTGTATATAATTCTACTTAAATAGTTATTTGATCAAATTTTACTATAAAAATAAGTGTAATTCTTCTACTTCTACATTTCTTCTTATTCTTCTTATTTTTGTTTTGATTTGATTGATGATTAATTAAAGCTTTTTTTTATTCTTTAGGGTTTTCTAGGCTTCTTCGTTATATAAATTCTCTTTTAAATTTTTGCTTATATGCAATTCTTTTTTATTGTAAATAAATCATGAGATTTAGCATATCATCATTATTGTTATTAATATATTTTAATGGTTGTCCTTTTTTTGGTGCAAACTCTAACAATTATCGCCACATGCAAAATATGATCAAATAGCCTTTTCAGAGAAAATTTTAATTTTTCTTCGAAAAGTGATTTGAATTTTTGGTCATTCATTAAAGCACCCAGTAATAGACAAAATCGTATTTTCACCTTTTTTAAAGTAATTATCGTTAAATTATTATTCAAATATTTAAAATGCATAGAAAAACATAAGGAACAATTTCAATTCTAAAATGAATTAAAAGTAATCTGAATTTTTTTATTAAGAGTCCTATGCACTTTTTTAGGGAAAAAACTATTGATGGGAAGGGAAAAAAAATTAAAAACTAAAATTTATAGTTAAAAAATACGCATGGGAAAAAAAGATTCCTATGCAAGTTTCATAGGAAAAAATTTTAGGAACCAAAATATATTTTTTTTAGAAAAACATATGCATGAAAGGAAAAAAATATATCTTATTTAGGTAAGAAATCATAATATTTTACAATTCTAAATCAATTATAATTTTACCTTATATAAA
>NC_061111.1:155234859-155235017 GCF_002878395.1 Capsicum annuum | reverse complement strand
GTAATTTTTCTACTTCTACATTTCTTCTTATTTTTCTTATTTTTTTTAATTTTGATTAATGATTAATTAAAGTTTTCTTCTTGGATTCTTTAGGATTTTCTAGCCTAAAGTAAACAAATAAAGTTGAACCAAAAAATCAAACCATACACGTCTTAAAA
>NC_061111.1:155180980-155231859 GCF_002878395.1 Capsicum annuum | reverse complement strand
TGTATTATGTTTATGTAATATAATTTTTTATTATTTTAATTTCTATTTCATAGCTTTATTATCAATTAACATGACACACGTGCAAAGCACGTACACTTGACTAGTATATATAAGGGAGGATCTCCCCTTTTTGGTAATCCTCACAAACTTTTTAATATAACTAAATAGCTACACATATTTACTTATTTTTCATACATATTGTTACATTTATCTTCATCTATTCTTCTATGATATTTTATTTGAGACTTTGTAATTAAACTATACATAGTATTTTTTTATTTTTTTTTATAAATCTCTTCTTATTACTTATTAGATTACTTATTCTTTTTTACTTATTTCTTATATTAAAAATTATTTATTTTTCTTTCTTATTTATTTTAGTAAATCATGAAAGATTTATAGCTTTTTTTACATTATTATTACTATTACTGATATTATTAATGATATAAATATTATTATTATTGTTATTGTTATTATTATCATTATCAAGTAATTAAGTAGCATATGAATAGACAAATTAAATTTGTAAAACATAATTACTAAGGATAATTTCATATGTTTTATCCTTAATATATTAAATTCTTAAGTTATTTGTCAAGTCATAGAAACAAGTAAAAAAGAATTGAGAGAATACCCTTTTTTTTCTCTTTTTTTTTTTTTTTTTCATTTTGCTTGATCCATGTACTAATAAAAAAATTAACTTTTTGCTTATTATTTTAGCAAATAAAGAAAAAATTATTATTTTCTTTCAATATTACTCTTATCATTAAGTAACTATACAATATAATAGTTGTCAATCATATACTTTCAAATCATAATTATCGAGATCAATAAACCAACTCCTATTAAACAGTTTTGTATTAATAGGAATACCAAATCAACAAATGTAAAATAAAATGAAATTGATAGAATGCATATTTAATTTTTTATATTTTGGTAAAAATTTGTGCAATTTTGAAGTTACAGTCTTTTTTTCAATCAGAACATTTATTATTTTTTAATAATACTTATTCTCTTTTTGAGTGTTTTGGTACAATCGTTTTTTTCAATTAAAAACATTACTTTAATACTATTTTTTTAATAAAATTATTGTATTTCTTACTTATTATCTTATATTCGGTATGTATGTAAAATATTATTTTAAAATTATTTTTATATAATTTAGATATGTATTATGAGAGATGGGGTATGACGTGGCAGGGATGGGAGCTATGGTGATGAAGACAAGGTGTATTGAAGAGCGAACGACACAATGAAAGTGAAATATAGAATATAATTTTTCTACCTCCATGTAGTCATTTTTATAAGTCTAAAAAGACTTATTTTTTAGAGAAAATATTTTTTCCAACAATCTATCAAATATGATTTTTTTAAACATGCTGAACACATCACTTATTTATTTTAAATTAAATTTTATGTCTATTCATATTTGGTAATTATCCTTCATACTTTCCTTTTCTTAAATAAAATCCTTTAAAAGTTATCCAAATATATCGAAAATACTTTAATAATCATAGTAATTTTCCAGAAATGCATAATAAACGTATTACTAAATTAAATTAATTATGTAATAGAAAAATGTAATTTAAGTTATATTTTTTAAAAATTAAATTTTATATTCTTTATCATAAGCTTGTGCCCGATCTTAGCACGAGTCTTATGAAACTAGTGTTATTTATAGGCAACAAATACATTAATCAATACCTTCCACGTGAAAATACCATTAGCCGTGCCAACTAATATTCCTATATTTTGGTCAGAATAACATATGAACATATATAGCATATTTATCCTTTTTTATCCTTTTTGCAAGTACCATCGGAACACATGTTCCTTCTTTATCTTCGTGCCATCAGCTCCCGCCTTTTTCCGATGACGACTATCGCGTGGCTTCAGAAACGTATCGATGTCGGACTTCACCGAATGTACCTCTGAAGCTTATAATTGTTACCAATTCGACTCTCTTAAGTGTATTTTGTTAGAATCTCGTATCCATTTTTAATTCTGCTACATGTCAAATTATTTTTACTCGATACAAAGAGTCCTTCTGCTTTTCGAATACGATGTCATTTGTGACTTAAAGGGTCGGAAACCAACTGAATCATTCACTAATGCACGAAAGATCTCATGCCCCATCATGTTTAATGCTCATAACGTGTTGTTTCCAACCGTTGGGAGTCATCTACCCAATGTGAAAAGCTAAAAAGTATTCATTTTAAGAAAAATACTTGAGAAGAAAAGAAATTAACGATAGATTGTCCTGCTATTTTTTTATTAAAGTATTTCTGATTAGATTTTCTACCTTATCATAATTAATAGCCTATTTGATCAAGTTTTGCCAAAGATAAAAATGTCTTTTTGCAAAGTTGGCATGATTGGTGAAACATTTATTAGAAGAAGAAAAAGTGCTTTTGAAAAAATATTTTCAAAAAAAAAACTTTAAGACAGTTTTTAAAAGACGGATGCCATTGCAATTTTTTTCTTTTAATTAGTTAATCAAACACAAATTGTTTCTTTCTATAAGTACTTTTTCTAAAATAATATTTTATAAGTTTGTATATAACACTAAAAATAGAAACATGAATCTATATTGTACACAATTAACTACACTAGAAAAAAATAAGAAAGTTCTACATTACTCTTTATTTCTCTTATTTTCTTCTAATATGTTGTTATTATGTGCTTGTTTTTTACGAATATCTTTTAAAATAAATTAATTTTAGAAATTTGGTCATATTTCCTCCGTCACTATGAATTTCTTTGATTTTTAATTTGATACAAAATTTATAATTTTCTGAATCTTATAGTTAAGTAAAGATAGTTAAAATATACAGAGCATTTTTAATATTGCAATTTTAAACATATATATGAAGAATTGGAATTAAAAGATTATTAGAAAAATATTTTTTTTCTTTAGACCGATTAAAAGGAAAAGTCAAAGCGAATAAATTGAAAATGGTGTTGAGTATAAAGTAGGGTTGTATGTCGGTTGACTCGATTCAGTTTTGAAGTTTAGCGATTTGATTTATCAATTTATGATCAGTTATTTATTATTATCGGTTCATTTATCAATTTAATCACTAAAATTTTGCATAAAAAATATCATTAAAAATCATTTAAAAATACGATGACAAACTAAACAAACAATGCACCTGAGTTTGCAGATTGCATCTTGCTCATAAGCAAATACTAACATCTTATAGAATGACCAAAAAATTGTTCGAATCAAAGAGAGAGAAAGACCACTCCCTCAATACTTTTCCCTCCATCCTTGGTGTCGACCCCGCCATGGATACCACCTTAATGCCAACGTTACTCCCAAATCCCTCAATAATAGATCCCCCCAAGGATCTTACTATGGGGACATAACAACCGGGAAAATTGTATAGGGACATACGATGCAAACCCCTCGTATAGGGACATAACAATCGGGAAAATTGTTCAGCCAGAAATCTCAGAACCCAGCACGATCAAGGACCTAACGACTTCAGAGAATGAAATTCATCTTTCGGAGACAGACAAGCAAAAATTGTATTCCCCTTGGATCCACTCAATCATCATAAAATCAGTAAAATCAAAATTCAATCATCAATACCTAAAAAGAAAATTAGAAAGATCTGTGGAAGCTTTCAGAACCTTTGTGTCTCATTGACTTAGGGTTGGGCTTCTATACCGTCAAATTAGCTAAGCCGGAGAGCCAATCGATAATTCTTCACGGTGGACCTTGGTTCATCGCTGAAAGCTCCATCTAAACCACGGAAATGGGAGCCTAATTTTGTCCCCAGTGATTCAAAGGTGGACTCGACTGCAATCTGGATCAGGCTGCCCATTTACCCACGGAACTCTATGATGCTTCTATTCTCCAAAAGATTGGTAGGAAGATTGGTCAATTGCTGAAGATCGACGCATGCACCTCTGCAGCGTTGAGGGAAAGATATGCACGGATCTGTGTCCAAATCCCTCTGAATACCCCAGTCCCAGCCTCGATCTCAATCAATCATCACATGCAACCCCTCTTCTATGAAGGAGAGGGGTTTCTCTACAAGAACTGCGGTCGCCTTGGCCACACGATAGCTAGTTGCTTCTTCCCAATTCGATCACCTCTCTCATAAGTCAATGGAGCTGCAGAAACACAGACCACAAGTACATCCTCGGAAAATATGAAGGTGATAGAAAACAACGCAATAGACCGACAGACGGTTAACTTCACCAAAAAGAAAAAAATCGATGCTAAGGAATCATCAATCCCCAACTAAAGATCCGCACATCATTAAGGTAAAAACCTTTGATGTGGCTTCAGGTAAGTTTTAGAACCCTAAACCATCTGTGACGGTGCTGGCAAAGCCTCTACGGCATCGGTTTCGGAGCTCTCAGAAAATGGGCCGGCCTAAAAAAATGCCAAATTACAAGCCCACTGAGGGTGGATCCCCAAATAACTTAGACTCTAGGTCAAACTCTCAACTGACCCAATTGGAATCTGCTGAAGTGGGCCAAATGACAGCCCCTCCTAGCTCGAAGCAGCCTCAGCAAAAATTTCTTTTGGGCCCTATCAAGCCCGACCCTACCTCTTTTTCGCTTTCTTCTACTAAATTAAATCCCCCCTTAAACCAAATAGAGATTAAAAGAAAAGAAACCCCTCAATGTGGGGCCCTTCAGTGACAACTAGACAGAGGCAATCATGAGCCTATTACAGTGATGGCAGGGAACTCTTCCACTCCCCGTAGTGATTTGATTGGGAATGTCCAAAGCATAGACATTGAATTTAATGCTGGTGTTTTTCCCCATGCGGAAACCCCTCAGTTTTCTTCTCTCAGCTCTCTCCATTCTATATACAATCAGGGGAATATAATGGAGCTTTCACAAGAAAGCAATAATGACCTCCCCAACTCTTCACCAAATAACCTTCGCTACGAATCCACTAGACTTGGATCACCAACCAACTTCATGGTTGGAGATATGTTTATCCAACCAAACGGTACCCCTTCATATCAAATGGAAAGAAATATAGATCACCATTCTCATTCAAGACCCACAATACCTGGCCCATCTGGACATGGTAAGTCTGAACCAGGGTCTACAAACATATGGGACCGACGTCTGGATGACAACTCTCTTCCATGTGATTAATTCTCTCTTCCGGGAGGAGCTGACCACGAAATCACTGGCCAACATCATAAATCAACTTAGTTTGAGCCTTCTTTTCTTTCCACTCCACAATCTAGCCATGTGCTCCTGGGACCAACCTTTGCATCTCCTACTGGGGAGCACCCATCATCCCCCAACTCGAATTCATCATCAGCAATGGTCACAACCTCACCATACCTAACCCTGTAAAGGGTGGAGAGGTTGAATACTCTGGAATCACTGAGAGAAAGCAACAGGGACATGGAGGAGTTCTTATCTCAACTCATGGTCCCAAGAATAAAAATTATCAATCTGGCGGAGCCCCTAGAACTCGAATTCACAGAGCCAGTGCAAGAGATAGTGATAATCCTGATTCCACTAGGGTTAGAAGGTCTAGGTATAACAATAAATTCAATAAGCCATACACCAGAAGAGACCTCTAAAGTCATACTAACCCCCCTCACCAGGAAAAAAAAAACATCCTCCCTGACTTCTACCTCCAACCCAAAAGAGAAGGAAAATATGACTTTATCAGATCAGCAATACCCTCTCCACTCAAAAATAAAGAACTGCATTGTGTAGAATGTTAGGGGGGCCAACAATGCTGAATTCAAGAAGCACTGCAAAGCTATGGTTGACATTCATCATCCATGCATTCTTGCCCTCTTGTGATACAAGTATGAGGTGTAAAAAATTGTACAAGGCATTATCAAAGGTTTAAACTTTGGAATTGGCAAGTGTTTGGAGCATTTTAAAGCCTTGTCAAGTAGAAGGAGGAGAAGGGAACCATTACACTTGAGAGACGCCTCACTTGAAGGACGAAATGGACTTTGCACACTATGATTTGACACTCAAGAGGAACCCCATTTTAGGGCTATTGTTGTCTTTTAAGATTCTCTTTTTACACTCCAAAGGAGCACCCTTCATTACGAGTATTTTTGTCCTTATTTGTAATAAGTATAAATAGTTACTGATTTTTGCATCTTGTGTGTCCATTTTCGTGTTTCCTAGTCTTTTCTTATATCATTTGGTATCAGAACCATGTATTAGAGTTGTACCCACAACTCTAAGTCTTGGATCTAAGAAAATCTTCACAAAAAAAGAGTCTAGAGTAAAAAAAAATCCATAAAAAGAGTCAAAAAATCTGAAAAACTCAAAAAAATTCTGTGTTGTCTTGTTGTTTGGTAGTAGATCCGAATTTCACAACTTAGATCTATTAATTTTTAGTTTGTTTTGATAGTTTCTAGTGTTAGATTTTTTTTCTAGCACTTAAAGGGTCTAGATCTAAGTTTAGAACAAGATTTGGTTGTTTTTAAGCTAGATCCACCATTGTTGTGGCTTGTTTAAAACTTTTGAGGAGGGGTCTCATTTTTTATCAAATTGTGTTTGGTGTTTTGTGGCTGGTTTTATGTTGGTTGTGCTTGGTTTGTCAAAGGGAACCAAGATCTAAAAGAAAAATTGAAGTTAGGGTTCATTTGCCTAGTGGTCAAAGCTTAGTCAACTCTTGAATATTCATCTTGTTCATCTACCGTCTTCAAATCTTATTGAAGAAAAATATTCAAGTAGCTTGTTTGATCCAAAAAGGGAGAAGAAAGAGAGTGTACTAAGTGTTTGTACAAGAATATTCTCTAGCATATTCTAAGTCTTCTAAAAAGGAAGAGGGGACAAGGGGACAAACAAGTATAATTGAAAGTACACTTGAGGGGACCAATCCATTTTGAATTCATTTGAAGCTCCAAAAAGGCTTCAAACCTTCATTTTCCCCCCTAAAACTGAAATTCTTCTTCCCTAAAGGAGTGTTTGGCCGAAACAAGAGATTTGGAATTGAAAATTTTGAAAAGTGATGTCCAACCACAAGTTGCCATGTCATTACTTTATGAACAACTAAATTGAGTTCTAAATTAGATTTTTAAGTTTCAATTTGTTGTTTCTAGTTGCTTTTGTGTTGATTCTATCACTAATTAGCAAACTAGTAAGTACCTACTAGGTTGATAATTAGTCTTGAGTTCGTTTTGTTCATGTCTTCGCTTTTTGTGTGCTTTTCTTGTTTTTAAGTCATAGTAGTTTGTTGGTTCAAGCCCGTGCATCATTTTATTTGAGTCTTATCAAACAAAAATCAATTTCGGACCAAGGCATATTCACCACTCAATTCACTTACCAAGTATTTCCAAGTATTCAACACTTGTGAGACCAAGTGTGAGGTGAGATCCGAGTGTGAATGTATGAGGTTATTTGAACTAACTTATTTGTTCGTTTTGTAGGTTTTTTGCCTTTGTTATTTTTTTTGCTCTTTTTAGGTACCTTGACAATGGAAGGAGAAACATCATCCATTTCGGATAGTTATAGTATTTATACTACCTCGGATCATCGGCACCTTGAAAGTCTACACCAATTGATGATTGAAGTATGCCATCTAAGCCGAATCACCACTAACCAAGGTACTAGCATTTTGCCTAGTATCAATTCTCCTTGTGTGTAAATTTAAGATAATATACTTCCATCGGAGGATTCAAGGAGAGTTCCTCAAGAACACATGGTTGTTGATCAAATGGAGCTCTTAGCTAAGAATTCCAACTTTGGGAAAAATGACAAAGAGGTGATGCAAGGAAGAATTCTTGACAAACTTCCTTGTAATTAGAGCTTCCCAAAGGAATAAATGGGCTACCATGATCCAAACCTATGTGAAGGCCATACCTCATGTGAGCTAAAAGGTAACAATGCTATCTCCTACACTCTTATAAACTTAGAATACCGTGATGTGGCTAGTAGTAGCCAAATGGATGTATTTGATGGTTTTCTTGGAGGAGAATCGCATGAGTCTTCCCTTTGTGATACTCTTGGTATTATTAGATTGCATGAAGACCAAATTCTTGATGTAAGTTTGCAAGCACTAGTTGATCCTAAAGATGACAAAATTGATTCTTTTCGTAAGAATAATTTGTGTCCATCTAGTGCTAGCACTCATGACTTGAATAAGGTTCCATTACTAAGTGACAAGAGTATTCACACACTAGTTGACCCTTGTGAAAACCAAGGTAAGTCTATGTTGGTATGTGGGTTGGCAACAACTAGTGAGGATGTGAATGATGATCAATTTACTCATGAATGTAGCCCACTGCTTGAGTTTATGTATGATGTGTTTGATGAGCCTCAAGTTAGTGTTAATGTATATAATGTTGATCTTGATAATAAATATGGTCTCTTAAACATCTTATGTGGTGAGAACCTTGCTATTAATTGTGTTCGTGGTGATCATGTGTATGGAGAAATTATGGATGATGAGGTGTATGTTGTTAAAGAAAGCCTACTAAGCCGTAGGTCCTTATGCTTGTGTGCTAGTCTTCCCTTAAGAACAAATGCTTTGGGTGAGTGTGATACCCTAGTAGATGGAATGAGTAGCTTCGGTTTAGTCCCTTGGCCACTTCACCCATTTGATCCCGGTGTACTAGTGGGGAGGAAAAGGGACTGTTTCAGCTTGTGCTTATTTTCCTTTGATATTTGTCTTATACCTATCCTTTTTAATGCTCATAATAGATGTTTCATGGTTAGAACAAAGGATTGCTGGTTGTATTTTAAAAGTGTACCCCTCGGCATGATGTTTTCACACTTGATTCCTTTCTATACTACCTCTTTAGTTATGATGATAAACATGTTAATTCTGAATTTGTATTGTGTAGAGGTAGGAAGTTTGATGGCTGGTTTCCTTGTTTGAATGATAGTGATGTGTGGGTGAGGTGGACCTTAGGATCAATAGTGGAACCATATTTGATGAGGTCCTTTGTAGAGATAATGAAACAAATGTATCTTATGGTTCCTAAGCCAAAGATAGTCTTACCATTTGGGTATAGTAAAGCCATTAAGACCATTGTAGTTTCCTTATCTCTTGATATTTTCCAAAACCACCTCCTTTATGCCATTCATGCTAAGCTTCTCATTTCACACACAAAGGACCCGTGGTTGTATTTCAAATGTGAACAACCTTAGAGTGTTGAAATATATGATGATTTTGGGTTGCACTTTTCTTTCTTTGATGCATATCTTAGTCATGTCCTTTGTGTTGCTTATAGTAAGTGTTTCATGATTATTACAAAGAATTGTTGGCTATATTCTAAGAGTGTGCCCCCTTGGTGTGTTCATATATTTTGGCACTAATGCTAACCCTCCTACCAAGAGGATTGTGTGCTTGTTTTTCTTCTCTCTTTGATTTTGTAGGATCTGAATTTGAGGACAAATTCCCTTCAAGATGGAAAGGATGATACAAACAAGAGGTGCACAAAATTGTACAAGGCATTATCAAAGGTTCAAACTTTGGAATTGGCAAGTGTTTGGAGTATTTTAAAGTCTTGTCAAGTGGAATGAAGAGAAGGAAACCATTACACTTGAGAGACGCTTCACTTGAAGGACAAAATGGACTTTGAACACTATGATTTGACACTCAAGAGGCACCCCATTTTAGGGCTATTGTTGTCTTTTAAGACTCCCTTTGTACACTCCAAAGGAGCACCCTTCATTAAGGGTATTTTTGTACTTATTTGTAATAAGTATAAATAGGCACCTTAGCTCTTATTTTTCCTTAGTTTTAGGATAATGAATTAAGTGAATTTTCATATTGTGATATTAGTGTTATCTTGTAGTATTCTCCTTCTCCTTAAAAGAGAGAAACCAAATTAGGGTTAACACAATTGATGGATTTCACTTGTGTTGACAAATTGGCAAGAAAGGTGGGTTTTAAAGAGTGTAAATTCCCTTGGTCCACCTAAGAGGAAGGTTTGAGCTTCTATTGGTGAGGTGTGATTGATGGTTTGATACACCATCTTTTGTTAATCACTTGGTAGAAGTAAGGGTCTTTCTACTATCTTTACATTTTATGCATTCTTCTTTATCCCTCTTCTTCTATGTGTTGTTTTCTCTTCTTGTAGTTGCTGATTTTTGCATCTTGTGTGTCCATTTTTATGTTTCCTAGTATTTTCTTGTATCATCTTGGAAACTAAGATGACTAACCACCAAGACCTTTGTGAGGAGCTAGGATTCTACAACCTCATCCAATCTGAGGCTAATGGCAACTCAGGGGGTATTGTTATCATGTGAAAGGATGACTCCATCTCCATCACCTCTATCTCCATTTCTCTCCAAGATATCAATGCTAAAGTCAAGGTTAGTTCCCCCTACCTCTTGGTTCCTTGCTATTATTTATGCTAGCACTGATTTTCAATCCAGGATAGACCTTTAGAACTAGTTGACTAACTTCTTTGATACCTGCATCTCACCTGAAGGTGAGAGTTGGCTGGTTTGTGGGGATTTCAATGGGGTCCTTAGAGCATCTGAGAAGTTTGGAGGCTCCAGGATTAACCTTAATAGATCTAACCTCTTTATAGAGTGCCTAAACCACTGTAACCTTATTGACTTAGGTTACAAAGGAAACAAGTACACCTGGTCTAACATGAGATATAGGAACAAACAAGGTTTGATCCTTAAAAGACTAGATAGGTGGATGGCAAATGACCTATGGATCCAATTATACCCTGAGGCATCTGTCACCCACCTGCGTAGAACCCACTCTGATCACTCACCTCTTCTCTTGAGCATTGGCTCCCTCCCAGCCAACCAGATTAAACCTTTCAGGGTGGAATCCATGTGGCTTAGCCACCAGGACTTCCCTAACCTCATCAAAGACTACTTTCTTAATTGCCCTTGCATCACCTTGGCTATTCTTGCCTTTGAAGGAAAGGCCAGGGACTGGAACAGGACCATCTTGGCAATATTTTCAAAAAGAAAAAGCACTTGCTTGCAAGACTAGCAGGCATCCAAAGATCTCCCAACTATCCTTCAAGTACTTTTCTTCATGGTCTAGAGAGTACTCTATTGAAGGAGTTCAACCATATTCTCAACCTAGAGACTGAGTTCTGGAAACTCAAATCCAGAATCTCATGACTGTTTGAAGGAGATTCAAATACCAAATTCTTTCACACCTCCACTCTCAATAGAAGAAGAAGGAATAGGATCAATTCTCTTGTTGATGGAAGTGGCACTTGGCATTACCATCCAAAGGACATTGCCAATACTATTTCCACCTTCTATGCTAACCTCTATACTATTGAGCATTCCTTAGAATACATTGCCACCTAGTCCAACCCCTTTTTCCTGGGTCCATCAATTCTCTCAACTATGACCTGCTCCAAGCTATGCCTTCTTCTGAGGAAGTCAAGAGAGCTGTTCTCTTTCAAGCCCAACAAAGCCCCTGGGCCTAATGAGCTCCACCCCTTTATTTACCAAAAATTTTGGGACACTCTGGGCCCTCCTCTGGTTAAGTTCTGCCAAGAAACCTTCACCACCTACTCCATGGACCCCAGAGTTAACTTCACTTACCTCTGTCTGATCTCAAAATGTAGAAATGCCACCCCCTTAAGAACTTTAAACCCATAGGCCTCTGTAATACCCAATATAAGATTATTACAAAGATCATCACCACTAGGTTGAAACCTTTCCTAGCTAAAATCATTGGGCCCATCCAACCCAGCTTCATGGCTAAAAGAAGGGCCTCTGATAATGCCATTATTGTTCAGGAGTATGTCAGCCACTTCTCCAAGATAAAGGGTAAGAAGGTCAGCAGGCTCCTTAAGATAGATCTTGAAAAAGCCTTTGACAGGCTAGAGTAGTCCTTCATTAGACAAGCCCTTGACTACTTCAACTTTTCAAAGAATCTTACAAAGCTCATCTTATTTTGCATTTTTTCTTCCTCAATCTCTATATTAATCAATGGTGGGAAAACCAACCCTTTCAACTCCACCAGGGGCATTAGGTAAGGGGACCCTATGCCCCCCCACCTCTTCATCCTTTGTATGGAACTCCTGTCTAGGAGAATTAATTATGAGATGAACACTCTCAACTGGAATGCCATTTCCATTAGTAACAGAGACCCCCCCGTCTCCCATCTTTTCTTTGCTGATGACCTTACCTTCTTTGCCAAAGCTGACTCTAAGAACAGCCAGACCATCATTAGAATCCTTCAGAGTTTCAGCTCACATTCTGGGCAAAACATTAACCATGCTAAATCCAAAGTTATCTTCTCTGCTAACTGCAGGCATGAAGAGCAAGCTAACCTCTCCTCTATCCTAGGCATCCACCCATCAAATCACTTTAGAAAGAACCTGGGGTATCCTATCTTCCACAATCAGCCTGTGAAAGGAGACTTCCAATTCATCATTGACAACCTTAATAGCAAGCTAGCTGGGTGGAAAACCAAATTCCTTAACATGACTGGTAGGGCCACTTTAGCTAAGTCCTCACTAGCTAGAATCCCTAATTATGTCATGCAGTATATCCATCTTCCTAGAACTATTCACAAGCTGATTGACAGAACGCAAAGGAATTTCATCTGGGGCACCACTGATGCTAAAAGAAAGATGCATCTTCTATGCTGGGACACCATCACCCTCCCTAAAAGATATGGTGGTCTGGGCATCCAAAGAGTTGCCACAAAAAATGAAGCCTTTCTCTGTAGCCTGGGCTAGAGAATGCACTCCAAACCCACCTCCCTTTAGGCAAAGACCCTTCTATCCAAGTATGACACTAGGAAAAAAAACACCAACTCTAGCTCTAGGACCTGGAACAACATCACCAAATTCTGAAACATGTGCAAATATACACTGTTTTGAGCTATAAAAGATGGGAATAAGGTTAAGGCCTGGGATGACAGATGGATCCCTAGAATGCCTCCCTTATTTTCCATTGTCCTTGGCGGCCCCATCAATAACCCTGCAAACCCCATTATGGTCAAAGATATCTAGAGAGGAGGTGCTTGGGATTTTATTTTCCTGCCCTATGAACTCCCTCCAACTATCACTCACAATATACGAAATGCTTTTCTCCAAAGCACCCACTTAAACCAAGAAACCACCTTTAGAGACTCACTGGTGATGGTAGTTCAAACCTTACTCTTAGATGGACCAAAGGAACTCACACTCCTGAATCATACCTTTCTTGCCAAATATTCAACACAAATGAAAATCCATTCAATTGCATCAAAACACTCAAGTTTTGATGTCTTTTCCAAAACCTACACTAAGATGGCTTTTCCAAACCTTACACTAAGGAAAGAAACTACACTAAGAGTAATACTCAATTTCAATTCTTCAAAGTCTAAGAGAAATACAAGATAAAGGGTCTATTTATACTTATTACAACCAAATGACAAAAATGTCCTTAATGAGGGCTTAGGAAAGGGCCCCTATGGAGTGTTATTTTGGAGTGTAAAAAGTCCATCATGCCCTTAGCAAGAGACGCCTCTTGAGTGTAAAGATTTTCCTCCTAGCTTCTCTTGAACAAGGCTTCAAAATGCTCCAAAAGGCCTTCAATCACTTGTCAATTTTGAAGCTTGAACCTTTGATAATGCCTTGTACTCTTTTGTGCTCTTTATGCTTGTATCACCCTCACAAGACTTACACCTCTTATAACTGGATCTAGCTCCTTAAAGTACCAAATAAGGTCAAAACCTTTATGTGTCTTCTGCACCACAACAATCTCCCTACCAGAGCCACCCTTTCTAAAAGGGGCCTTGACATCCTTACCAGCTAGCTGCCTTTCTTGCAGCACTGAGAATGAGGACCAACACCATATCTTCTTTGGTTGCAACACTGCCAAAACCTTTTGGCATAATCTCATACATAGATATAGGGGCAACCTGCAATTACATCTCTCCATATTTAACACTAACAATTGGCCCTCAACCTGGAAAACCCTTAGCAAAGAATCCTTTGACATCAACACTCCTTGGGGTACTCTTTTCCCTTTCTGCTTATGGCACCTTTGGAAAGTTAGAAGTGCTAATAACTTCCAACATTCTAACTCCTCCCCTTGCTTTAACATACCTCATGCTGAAGCTGTGGAGTATCATCACCTAGGCAATGCTACCAACCCCAATGCATCCAGTAGTATTAGAGTGAGATGGCTCCCCCCTACCCCCAACACCTACAAGCTGAACACTGATGGTTCATACCTTGTGAATCCAGAGAGAGGTGGAATTGGAGGGGTCATTAGATAGTAGAGGTGATTGAGTCTTAGGCTTCAGCAAAAGCTTAACCTATGCCACTAATAACCTCATGGAGCTCCCTGCTCTTAAAGAGGGCCTCCAGCCAGCCTTGGATCGGAATCTGAAACTCTTAGAAGTTTGCATTGACTCTATGAAAATAATTAACATGCTGCACCATGAAAACTTGCTTTATGATTCGATTATTTTTGTATGCAGGTCTCTACTAAGGAGCTTGGAGAATTCTCCGATCTACCACACATATCGGGAGCAGAAAAGAGTAGCGGACTTAATGACTAACCAGGGCTCAAAGCATAACTTTTGGGACAAAATACATATTTTTGTAACTCCTCCAGCTAGTGTAGGAGTAGTCTTTTGGGAGGATTTTAAAGGCAAATCCTTCCCACGTACTGTAGGTTGTAATGGGCCCTCAACGCCCAATGTTTACCATCTTGAGCCTGGTTAGGCTGTTTTTTCTTGTAAAGAACTCTCTTTATATTAATGCAATCCTCCCTATTCACCAAAAAAAAATAAAATCTTATAGAATAATTGAGAGTTTGAGGAGATAGTGAGAAATGTAAAGTATGAAGCTAAATTCAAGTCGAAGACTTTATAAACTGAATAATATAAATATAGTTTCTTAATTCACTGTTGGTTATCAATTAAGCCATTAAGAAAAACCTCAAACCATTAAAAATTGATAAACTTATATAGAAAAAAAGTCGAAACCGCCATCGAAACCACTAAATAATAACCCATTATGATAAGTAAATAACTTTTTTGGGTTCAATTTGTTAGTCTGGTAATGGTTTGATGTTGAACAACACTTCAGCTTTGAGTTTCCCCTTTCTGAACATTTCAAAACATCACTTCTTCAAGTTTTCCCTCTTAAACCGATGCGCATTTCTATCTCAACACAAAACCTAGAACTACTATCTGTTTGTCAAAATGCCGCAGAGAAAGTCGACAGACCAAGAAAATCCAACACCCACTCTCAGAAGATCTCCGCGGTTTACTGCCGCTGCTGCTACTGAGATTTCTGCTATCAAAGTCCACAAGAAACATATTGAAGTTTCAAAGAACCCCAAAAAATCGAGTACGGGGGTGCGAAGATCTGGAAGATTGAGTATTGGAACTCCGCAGAACAATGGCGAGAAGAAAAGGGTGACTCGGGGTTCTACACATGGTGAAAATTCAGTTGAGAAGAGAAAAGGGGTTATTACTAGAAGTGGAAAAGCTGCTTGTGTTGAGAGACCTGTGGTATCATCTGAAGTAGCGGGATGTGGAGAGGACGATGATAATGGGTCGGGGAAGAAACAGGCAGGATTGAAGAGGAAGAGAACTCAAGGGGTGGAGGAGAATGGTGTAGCTAATGGGTGGACTAACGAACAAGAGACGGCGTTGCAGACTGCTTATTTCGCGGCAAAGGCAACACCGAACTTCTGGAAGAAAGTTGCTAGGATGGTAATTTTGCTCAAAATTAGCTTATGCTTTTATTACGCCTTTCCATTATTCTATTATTATCCTGGAAAGCTAATCAAGCTGAACACTGTGCATTTATATATTTGATATATAGGGAAAATTGTCTTTAGGATTTGTGTCTATTAAGTGTCGAAAACCAGGTATAATTAGAGCTAGGATTTCAGGTTGTTGGATGTGTTTGTGCGTCAACAGTATCAATTTAATAAGAAAATTATTTTTCAAGTGTAGAAGCTGATTGGTGGGGACAGTGTTGTCAAACGGTTAAGCACTGAAGCGAGGTCAAACTGTGTTGACCGCTTCATGCCTCCACCTTGCTTAATGTGCGGTTAAGTGTCGTCATCAAGGTCCTATGGCATATTTTTCCTTGCCAATGAACCTCTTATGCAGAAACAACGCTAGATAATTGATAATTTAGTTTATCGTACTCTTTTTTCAAGTTCTTTGTCTATATGTTTATCGTTCATGCTTATACTTATTTGTCTTGTACTAAACATATATAGTTGAATTTTTTCTTCCCTTGCGCCTTTTTACATTAAAGCCCACACTTTATTTGTGCTTCACCCTTAAAGGCCCAACAAACCTTAGAGTTTTTGTTTTCTCCTTTTGCTTTTGATAACATTGGTTGAGCATGGTCTAATCAATTTTAATCTATAATTTGACCTCTCAGAGTTAAGCTGATTTAGTTAAGAAGAAGTTAAGAATGTCTAGGAAGAGTTTCAGATACTCTCTTTGTATGGTCTTAAGATGCAAGTTCAAATGGTTGCTTGCACTTTTTTCCTCCTCCTCTTTCAAGGGTTCAGCTACCTCTCTCTCCCCTCCTCTTGGCAAGCAAAATAGACCTGATAGCCTTCTTGCTGCAAAAGATTTGCTGTATAACTTTGGGCCTAGACAAGTTTTCTGACTCTTGGCTCTTTACGAAGGTTAACTAGGAATTTTATTTGTTTACAGAAGAGAAACAGTTGACAGGTAGAGACAATCTCTTCCCATATTTCCCATCACTAGAAGTACCCATAAGAAGAAGTTACTTTTATGTAAAGATATATAAGATCAATCTCAGATCAACTACAACTATATTTTCTCGTGTCTCATTTATTTCGCTATTATCCTCTGTGGTCTTTTCATTTGTTAATATGACTTAATTCTCTGGCTCTCTCGCTGGTCTCCTTCCCCTACCATCTCTATCACTTCATTATTTTGCCCACTTTCTTCCATGTATGCTTCATTTCACTTGGATAGTCAATGCCATCTTGTCTATTTCGCGTGGACAGTCACTTAGACACGCCAACCCAGCCTTATACCTATTGAACACCTCTACCACTTCGGATTTGAATCGCTTGAACACTCTTCGCTGACATGGCTTAATGAGTGTAGTACATTTGAAAGTGCGTGAGAGGTGGTGTTCTTTTTGCCAAATTTCCTTTTCTTCTTCTTCTTCTTCTTCATTGTATTCTTTGTCCGGATGCAGAGCCACTGTCTGCCACCTTGTTTGCCGGATTTATTTTTTAAATCTTCTTTCGAGCAAAACAGAAACAGAAACACACAAAAAAAGGAAAAAGAACAAACCGAAACAAAAAGAAAAGGAACAAATTTGAAGGAAAAAAACCCACTAATATAAAGTGGGAATGAGGAAGAAGACATAGAAGGGGAGCTATCAAAAAGAGTAAAAAGGAAGACATAAAGGGGAAGAAAGATGGAGGATTCACACTTCGGTGCTGTTAAAAGCTTTATTTTTTCCAACTCAATTCATTTTCTTGATTATTAGATGAAAACACCAATTCTTCGATTTTAATAATTTGTCAATTTCTTGTGTTAAAGATTGGTATTTTTGTGAGCTTGTTCAATGGATTTTGCATTGATTTTTGTGTTGGAATTTTATGCCATTGCTGAGCTTGAAATGGGGAAGATAGCTCCAGCCGATAACGAATGAAGGTGGCGGCTGATGGAGGGGGTAGCGACGGCTGGTTTAGTTAAAGTTTGGGTTTAAATTATAAATATTTTTCTTTTGACTCATAATTCCTTTTTTAATAATTTTTTCAGATTCATCTGCTACATGTCCTTTAATTGGTCTTTTTTGCCACATCACTGCGAGTGTGATACACACATTTTATACTTGTGGCTGATTATCAAAAAGGTGTCTAATTGGTACACATTTTGAGTGGTTTTAAGTGTTCAATAGGTACAAGGCTGAGTTGAGGTGTCTTAAGTGAATTTTGTGGACAACTTTAGGGGGCTGTGGATGACTTAAGCCCCTTCCAAATTGCTCCCAAATCTTCAACCTGCTGCTGTTTGGTTGGTTATTAATGGAAATGCTAAAGAGGAAATTGATGGATTTGCTCGCAGTTGGAAGAGGGAGAATGAGATTAGAAATTACGAAAATTGCCTATTTAGGATTGAGAGGTTTTTTAGTTGTTTTGGATATTCTTTTGTTCCATTTTTATAGACGCATTGGGCACAAAAGTGGTAGAAACTCAATTTCTTCTAATTTGAGATCTTGTGCGAGTAAAAATGAGTCCTATTGACTGTAATATGGTATTCAAAAACCGAAATTTCATTAGTACTGAAAGGAGAAGTTTCTTATTAAAGTAGACGACATTATGTGGAGGGCACGAAAGAGAATTAAGATAATCTTTTTTGGACAAATGGAGTAAGAAAAATTGATTAAGTAATTAGTTGTATGATATTTGTTTTCCCTGCTGTTTGGTCTCTTCTTTATGATCATGTGTCTCTTTATACTGTATTAAAGGAAAGGACAATTTAGGCCTAAAGTGAGGCTGTCGGACTAATGGAAAGTTTGACAGGAGCATTCGCTTACTCCCAGATTTTGAGTGGTTGATCCTAGGCTTTACCAACTGTGACTGGAAGATGGAAATAAGCAACAAATGCTGATCTGTCGCGTCGTGTTAATATTTGCCTCAGATGAAGCCTATAGATGAATAACATGGCAGAGGATTATCTAAAATCACTTATGGTGGAACTTTTTATATTTAGATCCAATTTTTTTTGCATACCTGCAGCTCATTTGGACACAAGCTGCTAATCAAAAAGCCTTGAGAATAGCCAATCGGCTGCCTAAAGGATCCCATTTGTGGTTGAAGGCTAAATTCATTCTTCGATATCACTCCGCTATGCTAGTTCACTCTAGAAGAACTTAGCATATACTACTAATCCTTAGCTTTCAATTTGGAACTAGTAGGATTGCTCTCCACCTACAAATCCACGAGTCCAGATTCAAGGTCCTTTCTTGATATCAATATGTTAGCAAGTGGTGTTTGTAAGCTTTGATTTTCTGATATCTGCAAATCAAATATATAAGTCAAAGAAAATTATGGTAGTTATGATTTCTGGCTTTGCTTAGTTGCCCTTGTTAATGTCGACATGATAAAATTATTTTTATAATAATTTTGAAAGTATACATGATCATCTCAGTAAACTTTGAACTTGTATTGCAGGTGCCTGGAAAATCAGCAAAGGATTGTTTTGACAAGATACATTCGGATTTTATGACTCCTCCTCAGCCTCAACCACGGTCAAGGATTAAAAAGATGAATACAACATCACTCTCTCCATGTGCAACTAAGTTGCTTCAGTCCACCAAGAAAAACACAAACAAGCGGAGATATAGCAAGCCGAAGAGCCATCTCTCACGCAAGGCTGTGAGAGAACTACTGCAAAAGCAAACTGATATAGATCGAGATAAGGAAGCAGATTTCTTCAGTGCTCTTGAATCATCAGCAGATCCAACTGCTAAGGCATTATGCCCAAACACAATTTTTTTAACCCCGGAGTGCAACAAAGAAGGTTTGAATTATCTTAGAAAGTGCCTGGAGAGATCGTCTTCCACCCATAAAAAGCACCGTTCCAGATTAAGTGGTTCATCAGTAGCAACCCTTACCAGTCCACCAGTTCTAAAGCCAATTAAGAATAAGGCCTTACATGAGAGGTATGTTGATCAGCTACATTGCAGGGAAGCAAAGAGAAAGGCAGCCGCTTCAAGGACAGCAAAGGTCCAGCAAAATAAGAATGATCACCAGAATGAGAATGTCATAAAAGTGGATGTGATTAAAGCTGCGAAAAATGCTCTAATATCTGAAGCCAGAGATGCAATCAACCAATTTCAAAATTTACAGAACAGTTTCAATGATGATGATGATGATGATTATGATGAAAACCTTAATGGTGATGATGACGAGGATGCTAGATAAAATGCGGAGGACCTCGACTTTTTTCCCCATGATGCTGAGTCACATTTGTGTTAACCCGATTTTCAGTAAGCTGGACCAAACTGTATCAGAGAGCTCTGTACCAAATATTTCCCCACTTGGGAGTTATGATTCTGTCAGTCTCAGGAACATCATTCTGTAATGAGGCTTGTTCTGTATCTGTAAATCTGATAAATCTTAGTCTCTCGTGACTTTGAGCAGTTCTTTAGTTTAGGCATGTGAAGTGTATATTTCAAGTGACGAAGCTACCTGATAAAGTAGAAAAAGTGGCCGAAAGTGAAGTTTCTGCTGGGAGAATAGCTTGTTACTTTGATAACGAGAAGTAATATTCATATTGCTTAAGTCGTTGCAAGTGTTCTCGATAGTTAAACCCCAGCGGGTATCTGAATGAAGATGTGGAAAGTCAATAACTATGCTTAGGTGACTTAGAGCTTGCTTGGCCGAGCTTATAAAATTGCTTAATTTGAGAAGCTGTTTTGTCAGCTAAAATTGACATGGGAAATTGCACACTTCAATATTCTAGCAAGACTGACAGTTTTAGCTGAAAGTACTTAAAAGAACACCGCTGAGAGTATCTTCTATCTTGCATTCATGAAAGTAGTCCATTCTGTTGTTTAAAATGGCGGATGATTCTCTCTCTGCAAATGTTTGAATTTACAACTCTTAAGAAAGAGCTGGTATGTTCTTTTAAGGAAGAGGTTGTATTATACTCCCTGCGTCCCATTTTATTCGTCCCAATTTGACATTGCACATTTCCCATTTTACTCGTCCCAATTTGACAATGCACATTGATTAAGAAAAACAATTAATAATATGATTACTTTATCATAGTACCCTTATTAAATGATGTTTATATTTTAATTTGGAGATAAACTAATTAATACTAAGGGTAAAAAAGAAAAAAAATTATCTTGTCTTGATTAATGAAAAATGACAATTAAAGTGAGAAATCAAATTAGGAAATTTGAGACTAGTAAAATGGGACGGGGGAGTAGTAATTAACAGATTCCATCAGTAGGATCTTAAGTGCCCATCTCCGAAAACATGAAGGACTAATTATGACAATGTTTATATGAGGGATTATTTTGAGTTATTATCCAATCTTAAGAGACTATTTTGGTTCTTTTCTCGAAATACAACAACGCAAATGTGAGACTCAGAGAAATAATTGGAGGGGTTCACATTGTGGGAGAGCATATTTAACAAGATAAAAGAACATTGCAAATTGGAAAAAGAAATGCTACTTGTATTTTATATTGGTTAATATTTTCTAGAATATATCTGAGCAATGAATTTATGATTTCATAAAAATATCTGTTGCGAATAAATTTTATCAAAATGAATTGACAAGATTATGTAACTATAAATATGCATTGTAGTTTTTTAGCATAAAAATGATTATAGTTACAATTAGAGCCAAATAATAATTACCATACGGGATAAAACCTTACTATAAGCCCCAACATATGTTTCACACGTTATAAAAACTGAGCGGCCTAAAATGTCGCCTAACACAAACTAATGATCTTTATCGCCTTAAATCTAGCCTAACACTAGTTACTTAAATTTATGTCTAAAAATAAATTATGTGGCTTATGACTTTTCTTAATGTTTAAAGACTGAATAAAAATATATTGAAATGTATTTGAGGATATTTTAGGCCCAAAAGTATGGCTTGAACTCATTTAATAAAATTAGGACATTTAATTAAGTAGCACTCAGGTGTTCTATAGGCAAAAGAATCTAAAAATCGTGATCTCCCACGTGATAAATTAGAGTTATTAAAATAGCTTTTGCTACTGCTAACTTTTCCGTTGTAAACGTCTTTTCAATTACTTAGATTAATCTCATTTATAGTTCGATAAATATTTGTGGCGCCCTTGGTGGCTTTAGTTGACAGAGCTAAACAAAGTTTATTAGAAATGACAACCAGCGAGAGTACTTCCACTGAGCTTCTTCATGCTCAAGCTCAAATTTGGAATTATATTTTTGATTTTATAAGTTCTTCGGCAGTAAGATGTGCACTTCAACTAGGCATTCTTGATGTCCTTTACAAACATGGTAAACCCATGTGCCTTGATGATCTTTCTACTGAACTTTCTGTCATTAATCCTTCAAAGATTTCCTTGTTGTCCATTTTAATGCGCTTTTCAGTGCAATCTGGATTCCTAAATCAACATGAAGATCACTTTTCTCTTACACTAGCTAGTCGCCTTCTTGCGAAAAATGAGCCCTTCAATCTTAGGTCAATCTTGCTTCTCAACCATGATCCAGTCCTTTCAAAAGCATGGTCTGAGTTAGGTGCTTGGTTCCAAAATGATTCTCCTACCGCTTTTCATACCACTCATGGTAAATCTTTCTGGGATTACATTGGGAAAGAACAACACAAAGTACTAAGTGATACTTTCAACGATGCATTGGCTAGTGACTTGAGGTTGAATACCAATGTGCTTATTACCGAGTGTAAACACGTGTTTGAAGGGTTGACCTCGTTGGCGTAGGAAAAATTATCGTTTATTTCAAAATAATTATTATTTGAAAAAAAAAATAAAAAAAATCATTGTCATGGAAAATAAGAGGTGTTACATAATGTTTTTAAATTTGCCATTTGACTATGTAGGTGTATGGAAAAGAGCCAAAGTTGTATTACTCTATTGAATCAAAACACATGGTATGACACTTATATAATCTTGAAAGGAGTATGATTCTTTCTTAACATTTAGTATAATATGTGTATCAATAATAGCAAAAGAAGCAACTTTCCATTGATAAAAAAACAAGTGTACTAACACTTGTTATAATCTAGTAGGAAGCATATTCATTATTTTGCCTATATATATGTATGCTTCTTTGTATGTTATGAAGTAGAGAGAAAAAACAATAACACACACTTTGTTTAAATCATTCTTCTTTTCCATTTCAGTTACTTCTCCATTACTATTATACAATCCTTATTATTAGTTATCATTTTTCAAATTAACTTGTTGGTATTTGTATTAATAATTTTGTTGATTTCTGTATCCTCTAAATATTTAGAGAAGTGCTTGTTTAATCCTGGAAAAATATTTCACACTGCTGAAATAGTTTCTTAGGACAGTCCCAGCACGGCTTAAGTATAATAACTATATATACACAGTTCTATTGTACTGTTAATATTATCAAAATAATATTTTGTTCACAGTTGTATAGTAGTATTATTTTTCTTTATTCCCCAACAATCTAAGAAACTATGGTAGAAAATTTTACAATTGAGGAAATAATAACTCATATTTTAATTGAAGATACCAACAGGAAGGAGTCATTCAAAGTTAAGCAGGTTGCGCTTAAAGCAAATTTGGTACAAGGTCAACACAACAACAACAGAAGGTATGATAATAAGTCTCAAGGTTACAAGCATTTTAATTCCAATTTTAAGAAAAGAAAAGGCTCTTGTTTTATATGTGAAAAACCAGGTCATTATACAGCTTAGTGTAGGCACAGAGTAGGAGATAACAAAGAAATAAGAAATCCTCCCAAAGATAATTTAGATGAAGGAGATGAAATAATTGCAGCTGTTATTTCTCAAGTAAATATGGTGGAACATGAAAAAGAATGGGTGGTAGACTCTGGGGCAACTCGACATATTTGTATAAATCGAGAAGATTTGCCTCCTATACATCAATAGGAGATGATAGTGAAAAAGTCTACCTTGATGACTCAACAACTGCAAAAGTTCTGGGTAAGGGTAAAGTTCTCCTAAAATTCACTTTGGGAAAAACTTTATCCCTTATTGATGTGCTGCATGTTCCTACAATGCAGCAAATTTGATTTTTGTGGCCTTACTGGATAAAGCTAGAATAAAAGTGTGTCTAGAATCTAATAAGGTTATTTTAACAAAAAATAATGTATTCGTGGGAAAAGGCTATTGTAACCATTGACTTTATGTACTTAATACTGTAAATGATAATGCATCAGCTTCTACTTATATGGTTGAGTCTATTTCTTTATGGCATGCTAGATTAGGACATGTTAATATTAAATATGTAAAGAATATGCAATCTTTTGGTTTAATTTTTGGTTTGAATTTAAGTAATTTTGATAAATGTGAAATATGTGCTGAATCTAAAATTACTAAAAAGTCATGTTTTTCTGTTAATAAAGAATCTGAATTGTTATCTTTGGTCCACACTGATTTGAGTGATTTAAAACAAACTATGACTAGAGGTGGTAAAAGATATTATGTGACTTTTATTGATGATTTCTCTAGATTTACTAAGTTGTATCTGCTTAGAAATAAGGATGATGCATTTAATGCTTTTGTGTCTTATAAATCTGAAGTTGAAAATCAGCTTAGTAGAAAAATCAAGAGAATTAGATCTGATAGAGGTGGAGAATATGTATCTTTGAATGGATTTTGTGAAAAAGAAGGTATTATTCATGAAGTTACTCCGCCTTATTCTCCTGAGTCAAATGGTGTAGCTGAGAGAAAGAATAAGACATTGAAAGAAATGATGAATTCTATGCTAATTAGCTCTTGTGCACCTGATAATTTGTGGGGTGAAGCTATTTTGTCTGCATGTCATTTACAGAATAGAGTTCCTCATAAAAGAACTAGCAATACCCCTTATGAGTTGTGAAAAGATTATAAGCCTAATTTAAAATATTTAAAAGTGTGGGGTTGTCTTGCTAAAGTTCTTCTTCCTGAACCTAAGAAGAGGAAAATAGGTTCAAAAACTGCTGATTGCATGCTTATTGGATATGTCGAACATAGTGCTGCATACAGATTTCTTGTCTTGAAAAGTGATGTACTTGATGTAAATACTCTAATTGAGATAAAAAATGCTGAATTCTTTGAACATATTTTTTCATTGTGTGATAAAATCTCTCATGCACCTGTTGAAAGAGAAAACAAATCCACCTCTAATATTGAGGAACTGCGAAGGAGTAAAAGGCCTAGAAAAGAGTATTTTTCTTATGGAAATGATTTTCAGACTTTTCTTGTTGATAATGAACCATTAAATTATTTTGAAGCTGTATCTTCTTCTGATGCTAAATTTTGGAAAGAGGTAATAAAAATTGAACTGGATACAATTGTGAAAAATAATACTTGGGTTTTAACTAGTTTACCTTCTGGTGCAAAATCGATTGGTTGTAAATGGATATTTAAAAAGAAACTTAATGCAGATGGATCTTTAGATAAATATAAAGCTCGGTTAGTAGCTAAAGGATTTTCTCAAAAGCAAAATGTTGATTATTTTGATACATTTGCACCGGTAACAAGAATTGCTTCTATTCGAATATTAATTGCTTTAACATCAATTCATAAATTGTTTATCCATCAAATGGATGTAAAAAAAGCTTTCTTAAATGGTGATTTAGAAGAAGAAATTTATATGATTCAACCTGAAGGATGTGTGATTTCTGGAGAAGAAAATAAAGTTTGTAAATTAACTAAGTCTCTTTATGGCCTTAAACAAGCTCCTAAACAGTGGCATGAGAAATTTGATCAAGTCTTTATAAAAGACGGTTTTTCTTCTATTGAGGTAGATAAGTGTGTTTATACAAAAGTAGTAGATAGTGATGTTGTGATAATTTGTTTATATGTTGATGACATGCTTATATTTGGTACATGTATAAATATTATGAAACGTACTAAATTATTTTTGTCTACTAACTTTGACATGAAAGATCTGGGTGAAGTGAATATGATATTGGGAATTAAAGTTATAAGGAGTGAAGATGGTATAATGTTGTCACAACAACATTATGTGGAAACACTTCTAAAGAAGTTTGAATGTTGAGAGGTAACTCCTGTAGCCACTCCTTATGATGCTAATTCTAAATTAAAAAAGAATAATGAAGACCTAGTTGCTCAGTCTAAGTATGCACAGATCATTGGGAGTTTAATGCATTTAATGAATTTTACTAGGCCTGATATAACCTATGCTGTGTGTAGATTGAGTAGATATACTCATAATCCCAATAATGAACATTGATGTGCATTAACTCGATTGATGAAATATTTGAAAGGATCTGTGAATTATGGTATCTTGTATAGTGGATTTCTTTTTACTTTAGAAGGGTATTGTGATGCAATTGGATCTCTGATTCAGACGAGACAAAATCCACTAGTGGTTATGTGTTCACGCTTGGTGGCGATGCAGTATCATGAAAATCAGCTAAGTAGACGATCATTGCTAGATCAACTATGGAGTCAGAGTTTGTGGCTCTGGAGTTAGCTGGTACTGAGGCTGAATGACTAAGAAATTTCTTAGCGAATATCCCTTTTAAAAAGGATGATCTGTTGCCTCATAGCCCTTTAAATAAGGATGATCTGTTGCCTGATATCCCTTTGAAAAACGATGATCTGTTTTCCAATATCCCTTTGAAAAAGGATGGTCTATTGTCTAATATCCCTCTAAAAAGGAATGATTTGATGCCTCCTATGTATATACACTGTGATTGTCAACCCACAATTGCTATTGTGAAGAACAAATCTTACAGTTGTAAGAGTAGACATATGAAATTGAGGCATGATGTTATTAAGCAGCTGCTGAGAGATGGAATAATTTCCATTGATTTTGTAAAGTCAGAATTGAATTCGGCCGATTCACTGACTAAATCTGTGGGAAGAAAATTAATTCCTCAAACCTCAAAAGAGATGGGGTTAAGGCCAATATGATTATCAATAGAGATGGTAACCCAAGCCATGTGATTGGAGATCCCATGAAGTAGGTTCATATGGGTAATAACAAGTCGATATTGACTCTGCGCACTTATTGAGAGTGCTTAAACTGCTACTAAAATGGAGGGATGAGTAATTAACTCTTAATAAATTCATAATCCTTACGGGTGCTGTATTTTAGGTAGTGTACACTTGATGAATTCACCTATATCAGAAGTGAAATTGTTGTTCCTATGATACTTTTGGTCTTAGTCTCTAGAGCTCTCATGAATATCAGGCGCGCACATGGCCTATTGGCGCAAAACCGCGTTGAACAATAAAATTACGGTCGAAATGTGATTGATAAAATCTCTGGCTTACAACAAGAATTATTCGGTTCATAGAAATATTATATTTCACCGGTATTCTGTAAGTTAAATTTTATTGGTCTAAGTTTGGTTCATAGTCCAGAAGATACCAAACCTACTGCATTTTGTCCATGCAAATCCAACAAGTTAATATGTCTTTTTCTATAAATTATTTTGAAATAATGTGGGGATTGTAGGAAAAATTATAGTTATTTCAAAATAATTATTATTTGAAAAAAAAAAAAATCATTGTCATGGAAAATAAGAGGTGTTACATAATGTTTTTAAATTTGCCATTTGGCTATGTAGGTGTATGGAAAAGAGTCAAAGTTGTATTACTCCATTGAATCAAAACACATGGTATGACACTTGTATAATCTTGAAAGGAGTATGATTCTTTCTTGACATTTAGTATAATATGTGTATCAATAATAGCAAAAGAAGCAACTTTCCTTTGATCAAAAAACAAGTGTACTAGCACTTGTTATAATCTAGTAGGAAGAATATTCATTATTTTGCTTATATATATGTATGCTTCTTTGTATGTTATGAAGTAGAGAGAAAAAACAATAACACACACTTTGTTTAAATCATTCTTCTTTTTCATTTCATTTACTTCTCCATTACTATTAGACAATCCTTATTATTAGTTATATCATTTTCCAAATTAACTTCTTGTATTTGTATTAATAGTTTTATTGATTCCTGTATCCTTTAAATATTTAGAGAAGTGCTTGTTTAATCCTGGCGAAACATTTCACACTGCTGAAATAGTTTCTTAGGACAGTGCCAGCACGACTCAAGTATAATAAATATATATACACTATTATATTGTACTGTTAATATTATCAAAATAATATTTTGTTCACAGTTATATAGTAGTATTATTTTTCCTTATTCCCCAACAGTTGATGGATGTTGGTGGTGGCACTGGTACTGTGTCTATCGCTATAGCCAAAGCTTTTCCCAACATAAAATGTACTGTACTTGATCTCCCTCATGTTATAGGCGAACCTTAAAGGGGGTGGGAATTTGAAATTTGTTGCAGGAGATATGTTCAATAATATTCCTCATGCTAATGTCATATTACTCAAGGTATGGTACAAATTTGCTAGGATTTCTCTTGAATTTTCTGCCTTCTATATTATTTTTGTGTTTTATTTCAAAAAGATTTTCTTGAGGAACAATATTTATTCGGTAGAAAATGACTTTTCTATATCTATTCTTTTCTTGGTCGATAAATCTTGAACTTCTCTAAATAGAAATATTTACTTACCATATGCACACCATAATAACATCCACAATATAGTTATTAACTAGTTTTGTTTATGTAAAGATTATTCATTTAATAGATTTTACTTCTTTTTAATTTTAATTTTTAAATATGTATGTTATTTGACCAAACCATATTAAAGATTATGCATTTTTAGTCTTGATTTTTCCATTGTTGAACAGTGGGTTCTGCACGATTGGAGGGACGAATATTGTGTGAAGATACTTGAGAAATGCAGAGAGTCAATTCCAAGTAGGGAGAAAGGAGGGAAAGTGATAATTATCGATACTGTTCTAGAGGATCCGAAGCAAAGCAATGAATTTGTTAGAGCGCAATATAATATGGATATGTTGATGATGCCTTCTTTTTGTGCCAAAGAGAGAACTATAAAACAGACGCATTATAACTATGATCTTTAACTTTGTCAGTGCACAAGTAGGTCCTTTAATTATACAAAAGCTGAACAATAAAATACATACATGCAGGGATGGCAATGGGGCAGTGTGGGTGCGGGTTTTAGGCTATGTGGGGCAATGCGGATTTTAGACTATGTGGGTGCGGTGCGACTGTGGGTCGGGTTTAAGTAAGTTTTTTTTATATGATGCGGGGCGGGGCGGGTTGCGGGTTGCGGGTATATGTGGGTTTAAACTTAAAAAAGGTTAAAAATTAGTATTATTCTCGTAAATCTACCTAAAATTATATGTATTCTTCACTTAAAATTTTATGATACTTTAAACATGTATAACATTACAAATAAATTGTTTGGCATAACCTTTTACTTGACACCAAATTATAACTATGTCTTTTAACTTTACCAGTGCACAAGTAGTCCCTTTTAACTATATAAAAACTGAACAAAAAAACACTCCAATTTTGCAGCTTAAATGCGTGAAACTCAATTGTTCCTACGTGGATTAGTAATCCACTCAGATGCTGCCACCTAATAAAAAAGACACATTATAATTATGACCTTTAACTTTGTCAGTGCACAAGTAGGCCCTTTAACTATATAAAAGCTGAACAATAAAACACTTCAATTCTAACTCTGATGCGCGTGGTTTTGAGTGCATACATGCAGGGATGGCAATGGGGTAGTGCGGGTGCGGATTTTAGGCTATGTGGGGCGATGCGGATTTTAGACTATGTGGGTGCGGTGCGGCTGTGGGGCGGATTTAAGTAAGTTTTTTTCTATATGGTGTGGGGCGGGGCGGGTTGCTGGTATATGCGGGTTTAAACTTAAAAAAAGTTAAAAATTAGTATTATTCTCGTAAATCTACCTAAAATTATATGTATTCTTCACTTAAAATTCTATGATACTTTAAACATGTATAACACTACAAATAAATAATTTTATAACTTTTTGAATTTCTTTATTCATCTTAATGAAAATTTGATATTTGATCATTACTTGTACACGTGATACTTTTCTGATAATTTCTTAGTGAAAAGTGATATAATAGAAATTGGTTGTTATATTTTCTAGTATTGAAAATATTATGAATTTTAGAGGAGTTATAATTTTTTTATTTTTTTTTAAAAAAGAAAAAATGTGGAGCGATGATGTTCGGGTATGCGCGGGTATGAGTGTGGGGCGGGTTTAAAGATAATGCGGTGCGAGGCGATTTTAAAATTCACGGGTTTCAAAAAAAATCGCACCGCACCCGCACCGCACCATTGCCACCTCTATATACACGCATTTTGTTAGGTAGGATTGGAGTATTTTTTTGTCAGCTTTTGTATAGTTAAAGAGTCTACTTGTGCACTGGTAAAGTTAAAAGGTCATAGTTAAAGAGTCTACTTGTGCACTGATAAGTTAAAAGTCTTGTTTATGTATTATTTCTAACTAGTATATGTACCCGCGTGATGCGTGGATAATATTAAAATATTACCGTTTTATATCCTGTTTGTTCATCCGAGCATGTTAAATCATATTACCTTAGAAAAAAAATTCAACTATCATACCATTTTTTTAATGAAATGCAAAAAAAAATAAAAATTTACCCTTACCCCTACCTACCTCCACCTCCATCCCCCACCCCCATCCCTCTCAATTATTTATAATAAAAAGAAAAAAGAAATTTTATCACCCCCTCCCCCCCACACACAACGCCACCACCATCTCCCACCCCACCTAGAACCAAATTCATATGAAAAAAATTGTGTAACTGTAAAAATAATATATATGTTTTTTATTTTTTTAATAATATTATTCACATTTTAAAGGTATTAGATTGTTAATATTTTTCCTCCACCATCACCACTATATCCCACCTCTAATCAAATCTATATGAGAAAACAAAAATGTAATTGCAAAATAAGTTTTAATGTTTTAGATTTTTTTTATTATATTGTTTACGATAATTTAAAAATTTCAGATTGTCAAAAACAACTTATATTTTTATTCTACCATCTCCTCATCTCTTTCGTTTAAAACTTATAAATAGTAATATGTGTATTATCTAATTTAAATTCTCAAAAAAAATTCTTCCCCCCCCCCCCTCTCCCACACAAAACATTGGTGTACAATTTTTTTTTTATTCAATTATCCTACTTTTCTCTAATTTAACTTTGAATGAAATTATTTTTTATGTTATGCGCATAAGCAATTGAGTTTTCTTTTCTCTTATCTCAAAATATAAAAATTAGAATAGATAAGTCTTGTTATGCCAAAATAAATAAAAAAATAGATTAGAAGAATACTCTAAAATAATATAATATATTAAAAATGATTATAATCTAAAATTAAAGTTAAACACTTTCACATCTAGAGATATATAATTTCTTCTCATATTCTTATTTTATTACTCAAGATTCAAAAAAAGTATTAATTTGTCCTAAAAATTAAAAGAAATTTCATAATGCATGTAAAATTCTGGTATATTATTTTGAATATGAATTTTAAAATAAAAAGTAAAATCATAATTTATTCGATGAAAAAAGTTTTAATATGCAACCGTTTAGATTATACTTAATTATATTCTAAGCTACAATATTAAAATAAATATATTTTTTAATAAAAAATTTAAGTGAAAAATTATTGGCATAAAAAACTATCATTGTAAAAATTTTAAGTTGTTGCTTGTGTTTAAGTCATCATGACTTTTTTTTTTAAAACTCTACCTATTAGAAATTTAAATATATATTAATGTTAACTATAGCATTACCTTCCTTTGCATCAGAAGATTATCATCTCACATTCAAATAGAAATAGATAAGCTATCACAACTTAAATTTTATCTAGTATTTAAAATTGTTTAAATCTGATTTAGATTTTTAGATCAAAAAATTATTGAAAAAAATAAAGATATTTGACAATAATATAATCATGCAATATTGACTTAATTTGTGTACGTACATTAAATAATTCATTAAATATTTAAAAACAATAAATCTAAACCTAATAAATTGAATGATTGATGTAGAATTTCAAACCTGAACTCATATTATTTAAGTTATGAATTTATCTCTATTCAATGTTTTAAAAGATGTGGTAAATAACCTATTATAATAGAGAAAAGTTATATTTATATAAAAAGTTTTTGCAATAACAATGTCTATATGTAATATATAGGTTAAGATAAAGTGCAAGAAAGCAATAATTGCTAAGATAATCATATGTTTCTTCAAAATAAATAAGAATAATTAAATCATATATATATTATCAAATCAACAATTATGACTTTTAAGAAAAAAATGTCAACTCTTGATATGTTTGTAATTTACATGAATTAATCAAGAGCTAGCAAATAATGCATTATCTTTGCAATATAGATTACATTTTAATTAATTTCGAACTTACGGCAAATAAAATGTCATAAGTTATCCTTATTGAAATTAAATATGCGAATAACATAAATTTGATTGGTGTTTTAGTACATTTAGTTTTTAATCTTGAAATATGTAAAACATCTCATGACATTATATTAAAAATTATCACATAAAATAGAAACACACAAAATACTATGAGCATTTTTTTTTAAAATAATTATATAAAGTAACAAAAGTTAATGTATAAAAAGAGTCAACTTAATTTCTCAATTAAAGGTAGTTTTATTTTTTATCGACGTAGTAAAGTTTATTTTTATCAGAAATCAAACAAACAGAAAAATATTACTTACTTGTATTCGAGTTTGAATATAGTGAAAATAAATTAAACCGTAATAGCACCATCAGCCATCTGCATAAAAATAATAAAAATGTAAAATTTCTAAAAATAAAAATAAAAAAATGTGGTAAGCTACCACGAATGTCGTCACACAAGAGCTGGTTTCTGCCTAAGGCTGACGACCTTCGTGGTAGGGCGCCACAAATGTGGTAAGCTACCACGAATGTCGTCACACAGGAGCTGGATTCTGCCTAAGGCTGATGACCTTCGTGGTAGGGCGTCACAAATGTGGTAAGCTACCACGAATGTCATCACACTATTTTCAGCCTGACATGCTGGAGTAAAATTGGAATAACTCTTTGCTCCGATATCGGATTTAGGCAAAATTGGTATCGTTGGAAAGATAATTCAATTATATATATGTTGATAAGTCATGAGATCAAAATTTCCAAGTATAATGAGAGATATTCTCGTTTTAAGTTGACTATACCAATATCCTTCTCAAGAATTCAATCGGTAAGGAATGTTTTGATTCTTCTGATAGCTGGGAGTTATTTGAAGCCTTAATATACATTTAACTTACTCATAAAACTATAAAAGAACCATGATGTACTATGCATAATCTTGGTACATGGCTTTAATATTGGTTTTGGATTTTTTTTGGGATATTACAGATAACCTTGGAAATATAATGATAAATGTATCTTGTTTGATAAAAAGGTATGTTGTGGTACCATTTTTGTATTGTGATGGATTCATACTCTATTGTCATATGAAACATGTGGAAATTTATGGATGGTTAGAAATAATCAGTAGATATTGACTCACGTGGTTGTGGAAATATATCATTGTGATTGATTGTGAAAATACATCATGTGGATGATTGTGGAAATGCTCATTGTGATTTGTTATGAGAATTACATCCTCATATTATACTCACTCATAAAACATTAGCACCACCATAGCAACACATGAGAAACACTAGCAACACCTTTTTAAAACCCTTCTCGAGGGATGTACTGGGAAGGAGATATTATAACACCTTATAAAACCTCCCCTAAGGATGTTCCAAATAGAGATATAATATATGTGAATTGTATATGGGTTGATAAACCCTCTATGGGTCCTAATACGTCGGGAAACATTAACTCTATAGGTGTATATGGGGATTGTGTGATGATCCTGAAGGTTATGCGGTGACCTTGTACATCATCATCATTATCATATTCATCGCAATAGATTTGTTGTATTTACTTTATGTATGATTATGATGTGTTTGTATCTCTATTCTTGACTTGTTACTGATCTAATTGTTCTATCTTTCTTCACGCGTACTTGATGTTCTTGTAAATGTTCTTGTTGGACCATACTCACTCCTAATGTGCTCTTTTGGTGTAGATTTAGGTTCGGGTGTGCCTCATGTAGCTTGATTTCAGGCGCCTTTAGAGTATTCAAGGTAGCAGTTGGACTTCCATGCGTCTGGGGTCCACTTCTATCTTTCTATTTAGCCTATGTGTTTACAAATATTAGAGACAAATATTGTTCTTATTGGATATTTTTATGTATTTGATTGATGGATTGTACTATTAGTTCTTACACTATTGACACTTGGTTTTGAGAATGTATGGTATTTTCGATATGTTCTTTTTGCATTTATTATACTTGTATGGTTTGACTTTATTCTAGAAACCTTCTTTGGGGTTATTGTTGTCTTTTCTTCCTTTGGTGTATCAGTTTGATTCATAGGCTTACTTATCAAGGTCTGCCATGATAAGTGCCATCATGATTTTTGTTCTTAGGTCATGACAAATTGGTATCCAAGCAGCCAGGTTCATTGGTCTCAATGGTATAAGAATGGGATGTCTAAATGAGTATCGCGAATTAGTACGCAGATGCCCGTATCTATCTTCAAGAGGCTATATAATGTCTTTAGGAAACTTTTCTTATTTTTATCCCTTATCGTGCAAAGTTCATTCATACCTTGGGTTCTGAGTTGTGTTTCACTCTTTCTATGTAGATGGTGTCGACTAGGTCCCGCGATGTGAGAGATGCAGAGTCTTTTCCCAGAAGATGATCCTTGAGTCATGGATGGGCCCGTAGATTAGCCTCATCCAGGAGGAGTGCTAGGGGACTCTTTCCTAAGCCTAGAGTTGAGCAGGTTGGAGGTGTAGGTTCTGCCCGAGTTCCTCAAAGTTTAACCCAGTGTTGGAGGGGTTATTGGTGCAGTTGTTGACCCATTTAGAAGGTTCTCCTTTGGGTATGTTGGGTGTTCCTCTAGCCCCAAGTGTGGATCCTCCTATTGCACCTACTTTTGTTTTGGTACTTCTCAGACTCCAAGTACTATTCCTCCTTCAGCACTGGCATTTGAGTATATTATTTTGAGATCAAGGGTTCAACCTTCATTAGTGTTACCTTCTCAGCTGGGATCTTAGTTTTCTAGATTCGACATGCCTTCTCTCATTGCTAATAAAGTAATATATTCTAAGAATTAGAAGATGTTTGAAAGAGTTACTCATTTGGATCCTCCTAGATTCAGTGGTGCTGTAGGCGAGGATGCCTATGAGTTTTTGAATGACTGTCATAAGAAGTTGCATAATTTGCATTCACTTGAGTCGTATGGGGTTGCTTGTATGGCTTATCAGTTGAGAGATACTTCTAGAGATTGGTAGAGGTCGCTTGTTAGTTGTAGACCTCGTGGTTCTCTTAAGATAACTTGGGATCAGTTTGTTGATGCCTTTTTAGAGATATTTGTGCCTTTCAGTTTGAGGGATTAGATGAGAGATGAGTTTAATCATCTAGAATAGGGCTCCATAAATGTTGTACAGTATAAGGCACACTTCCATGTCTTGTTTAGATATTCCTATGATAGCATTACCACTGAGTTTGAGAAGATTCAAAAGTTTATAAAGGGTTTGGGTGTTTGTCTTCAGTTGGCTACTTCTCAGATGGTTGTGTTTGGAGAATCCTTTCAGAGTATAGTGGATCATGCTAAGATGATTGAGGTTATTCTTTGAGCATCTCAGGGAGACGCCAAGAAAATATGTCATTTTGGTAATTTTAGAAGTTAGACTTCTCAGGGCAGAGATTTTAGAGATTCTCGTGGGTATCATGGTAGGTCAGTGCAGGAGGCCTTACAGAGTTCAGGTGGTGGATATTCTTGTTCAGTAGTTCAGGGTGGTCGATTGGGCCTAGTGATACCTTCTCCTATTTAGTCAGGCAGTAGAGACTGCTATGTGCGTCATAAGACTGACCATTTGGCCAAAAGCTGTCCCCAGTGTGTGATTAGAGCTACACCTCTTGCAGTTGTGAGGGGTAGGGGTTCTAATAGAGGTTTGAGAGGTAGAGTTAGTGGCACCCATGGTAGTGGTGGTAGGGCTATTCAGTTAGTTGGTCGTGGATATGTTATGTTATACCAGTCAAACCCAGAGGCAGAGGATTCTAATATTGTGATCACAGATATCATTCCCATTTATTTTAAATTTGCATTTATGTTATTTGAACTAGATCGACTTTCTCTTATATGTCTGTATATTTAAATTTGAGTTTTGATTCTGTTAGTAAGCCTCTTTCCATGCCTATTCATGTATGTGCCCCTGTAGGAGATTTTTTAGTGGTAGATCGGGTGTACCAATATTGTGTTGTGACCTTTTTTGGGAGTGAGACTTGGGTAGATTTGCTTGTGTTAGATATGGTTGATTATGACATTATTTTGTGTATGGATTGGTTAGATTCTTATCATGTTGTCCTAGGCTATTATGCTAAGATCGTGACTTTAGCTTCACCGGGTGTGCTAAGGATGGCTTGGAAAGATCCGCTTCATTCAGGTCTTAAGAGGGTCATATTTTATGTTCAGGCTTGTCGATTGATTGAGAAAGAATATTTGTCCTATTTGGCTCATATGAGGGATACTAGTGATGTTTTGATTCTTTCTTTGGATTCTTGTTTGTGTTGTCCCTGAGTTTATGGATATGTTCCCTATGGATTTGCCTGGTATGCCTCCGGATCAAGATATTGATTTTTCTATTGATGTTGAGCCGGACACCAAGCCCATTTCTATTCCTCCTTATAGGATGGCCCTAGATGAGTTAGAGAGATTGAAGGATCAGTTGTAGGAGTTTTTGGATAAGGAATTTATCCAACCTAGTGCATTACCTTGGGGTGCGTCTATCTTATTTGGGAAGAAAAAGAATGAGTTTATGCCTATGCATATTTATTATCAATAGTTGAACAAAGTTACAGTTAAGAATAAATATCCTCTTCATCATATTGATGATTTATTCGATCAGCATCAGGATGCCGTGGTGTTTTCGAAGATTAGTTTTAGATTCGGGTATCACCAGTTGAGGATTAGAGCTTCAGATATTTCGAAGGCAGCTTTTTAGACTCAATATGGTTATTATGAGTTCTTGGTCATGTCTTTTAGGTTGAATAATGCCCATGCCATATTCATGGAGTTGATGAATCAGGTGTTTCAATCGTATCTCGACTCTTTTGTTATTTTATTTATAGATGATATCTTGGTTTATTCTATGAGTAAGGCCGATCAAGAAGAGCATTTGTGGATAGTGCTTTAGATATGGAGGGATGAGAAGTTGTATGCTAAGTTCTCCAAGTGTGAGTTTTAGTTAGAGTCTGTTTCTTTCTTGGGTCATGTGGTAACTAAGGATGGTATTATGGTTGATTCAGGCAAGGTTGCAATGGTTTGTGATTAGGTTAGACCTATTTCACCTACTGAGATTTGAAGTTTTATTGGTTTAGCAGGTTATTATCGGCATTTTGTTGAGGGTTTCTCATCTATTGTAGCACCTTTGACCAAGTTGACTCAGAAGAAAATTTCTTTTTAGTAGTCCGATGCTTGTGAGGCAAGCTTTCAAAAGCTCAAGAATTTGTTAACTTCAGCTCCTATCTTGACTTTGCCCAAAGAAGGCGTGGGTTTTACCATTTTTGTGATGCTTCAGGTATTGGGCTAGGGGTTGTGTTGATGCATAAGGGTAAGGTGATTGTGTATGTTTCTTATCAATTGAATCTCTATGAGAGGAATTATCCTACCCATGATTTGGAGTTGTGTTCGTTGTTTTTTTCATTGAATTTATGGAGGCACTACATGTATGGAGTCCGTTGTGATATTTTCCTTGATCATCATAACCTTTGGTACTTCTTCACCTAGTGAGATCTTACTATGAGATAGGGTCGTTGGCTTAAGTTGCTTAAGGATTATGATTTGACTATTCTATATCATCCGAGAAAGGCTAATGTGGTTGTGGATGCCTTGAGCCAAAATTCGACTAGCATGGGTAGCTTGGTGAATCTTTTGACTCAGGAGTGGCCTTTAGCCTTAGAGGTTCAGTCCTTAGCTAACCAAATGGTTAGGCTTGATATATTTACCCTTGGCATGTTTTAATATTTGTGAAGGCTAGATCTTCTTTGATGGAGCAGATTCAAGCTCATCAGTTTGATGATAAGGTATTGAGCGGTGAGGCTAAGGAAGCCTCACTTGATTCAGATGGAGTTTTAAGGATTACAAGCCAAGTTCGTATGCCGAGAGTGGATGATTAGATTAGATTGAATTTAGAGGAGGCTCATTATTCCAGATATTCCATCCACCCAAGAGTGACTAAGATGTATTGAGAGTTGAGGAAGAATTAATGGTGGGGTGGTATGAGGAAGGATATAACAAATTTTATAGCTCGTTGCCTTTGTTTCCAGCAGGTAAAGGCCGAGCATTTGAGACCTAGGGGATTGCTTTAGAGGTTACCCATTCCTGAGTAGAAATGGGAATGGGTTACTATAGACTTTGTGATTGGTTTGCCTAGTTTATCTTATGGTTTGGATAGTGATTAGGTTATCGTGGATCGATTGATCAACTATGCTCATTTTATTTTGGTTTAGGTTTCTTACAACACTGAGAGTTTGGCCCATATCTCATTCATGAGATTGTGCATCTCTATGGTGTCAGTGTCTATCTTCTCATATCATTGTTCAACGTTCACATCTCACTTTTGGAAAACTTTTCAGGATAATTTAGGTACTCGAGTTTATCTTAGCACAGTGTTCCACCCCCATACTAATGGACAGTCAGAGCGGACTATCTAGGTTTTGGAGGATATGCTCTGCGCTTTTGTGATGGACTTTGGTGGCCAGTGGGAGCAGCATTTGGCTTTAGCAGAGTTTGCCTATATAATAGTTGTCATTCCAGTATCGATATGGCTTCTTTTGAGGCATTGTCACTCTCTAGTCGGTTGGTTTGATATTTTCTAGGTTATACCTAGAGGTAAGGACTTGCTTTGTGAGTCCTTGAATAGAGTTCAGATCATTTAGGATAGACTTTGAGCGACTTAGAGTAGGCAGAAGTGCTATGGGACCGTAGACATCGTGCCTTAAGATTTGGTGTTGGTGATCGTTTTTTCCTTCAAGTTTCACCCATGAAGTGTGTAATAAGGTTTGGGAAGATAGGAAATCTTAGCCCCAGGTATATTGGCCAATTTGAGATTCTTCGGACTGTTGGTGATGCGGCTTATGAGCTAGCTTTGCCCTCAGATTTATCAACTGCTCGTCCAGTTTTTCATGTTTTTATGCTTCACTGTTACATTTCATATGAGTCTCATGTCATTCGTTGGGAGTCAGTTTGGTTAAATGAGCGGTAGTTTTTTGTTAAGGAGTCGGTCTCTATTTTGGCTAGAGATGTTAGGCGATTGCGCTTTAAAGTTATTCCTGTTGTTAAGGTCCAGTGGCGATATTGACCTATAGGTGCGTCTACTAGGGAGGTCAAGTCTGATATGTGCGCTTTTTATCCCCAGCTCATCATTGATTCAAGTATTTCTTTGCCTTAGTTCGAGGATGAACTATATTTTTAATAGTGGATGATGTAACGACCTAATTTTTTATGAAGTATGTGAAATATGTGTTTTGGTGTGATTTGACTATTTTACCCCTTCCTATAGTTGCATTATGGTATTCAGAGGTGTGGGGATGATTGGCATGGTTCTCGATGCATTTTGGTGCCATTTATGTTATATTATAGTTTTTGGTGGCTTCGAAAGTCTTATTATTAACTTCAATGGTTATCTTTTGATCTATGCAACAGATGGTTGAACAGACTATGCCAGCAGATCCAGAATGTCGATTTTAGGGTGGTAACATGTTTGGCATGGTTTTATGGCTTTTAAATTTTATTTCAACCCTCGATTTGGACAGTTGTGATTTTGGGTTTCTAGGGTCAACTATGTGCAAATGATACTTTTTTGAAAAAAATAATATTGCCATTGAGTTCGAAGAATCGAATTTGATAGGGTTACATAGTTTATTGGCATTCACGGGATTTTGGATAAATCTCGAGGGGCCCGTAGAAACTCGAAATGATCCAAATTCCCAACTAATGTACCCACGATCACAGGATAGGGGCCACAATAGCCACTGGGCCAGCAAATGCGATGCTGCAATTGCAACCTTGGTCTGCAATCTCGATACTGTACCAGTCAAGGTACTGCAATCACGATCGTGGCACTTGGGTATATAAATACCTTGTTTCACCATTTTTGAGACTTGGAGTTTAGAATTTCGTGGTTTTGAGCTATTTTCTCTACTTCTAAGGTTGGGTAATCTCTAATAGACCTATTTCAGCTAGTTTCTCCAATCTTTATCATTAAATTCTTGTTCTAATTCAGATTTTAAAGTAAAAATTGGAAAATTTGGCCCCGAAGGTCTAAATTTGTATTTCATTAAATTAAACCTAGATTTCAATCTGTTTTCACTTGGATGATGTTTCTAAACCTATAATTATCTGTTTCCCCTTGATTTCATCTCTAAAACAACTTCAAATCTTGATTTTAAAATGGATTTCGAAGATTTCACCTGGTAAAGTTTAAAAATGATTATTCTTTGATTTGGATCTTGTTTTTAACTAATTTTTGCTAGGTTTTTAGCTGCAGACTCTCAAAATATGGGGAACGTATTTTCAAAATAAAATTATAATTTTGCATTTCTTTTTGAAAATCTATTTCGGGGATCTGTTTTGACCTCGCACGAAAGTAGTCAATATGAGTATCTTTGGCTTTGTTTTAATGCGTAGATTCTATATTTTGATCTTTTAGTCAATTTTGAGGTTGTTCGTGAGGAGTAGGGTTTGTGGTTGAAGTATTGCTGATCAGTTTCGACCTTTGAGGTAGGTTATGGCTTAACTCTTTCAGACTGATATGGGTAGTAAATGTTGGTACAAAATGCATGTTAAGGGTGTGGGAACTAATCATGAAATTATCCATCTTATGTGTTATGATCACGTGGGGATCTATGCGTGATATATGTGGTGGTTTGGAGACATTATGTGTTATGTGTGATCGTGTGGGATCCTATGTGATATTGATAGCCTTGGAAACATGATGACAAATGTATCTTGTTTGATGAAAAGGTGTGTTGTGGCACCATTTGTGTATTGTTATGGATTCATATTCTATTGGCATATGAAACATGTGAAAATTCTTGAATCATTGGAAATAATGAGTGGATATTGGGTCACATGGTTGTGAAAATATATCATTGTGATTGGTTGTGGAAATACATCTTATGGATGGTTGTGGAAATACTCATTGTGATTGGTTGTGAGCATTACATCCTCATATCATACTAATTCATGAAGCATTCGTACCACTATGTAACACCCAAGAAATACTAGCAACACCTTTTTAAAACCCTCCCCGAGCGATGTGCAGGGGGGGAGATATTGTAACACCTTGTTAAACCCTCCCCAAAGGATGTGACAGGGAGGATATATGATATATGTGAATTGTATATGGATTGAAGAATCCCCCATGGGTCCTACGTCGGGAAGTTTTAGCTCCATAAGTGCATATGGGAATTGTGTGATGATCATAGAGGTTATGCGACGATCTTATGCATCATCATCATCATCATATTCGTCACATTTGCTTTATTGTATTTACTTTATGTATTATTATGATGTGCTTGTATCTCTATTCTTGACTTATTACTTGTATAATTGTTCTATCTTCCCTTACGCCCACTTGATGTTCTTGTAAATGTTGTACCCCCTTGTTCTGCTTGTATGTGGTACATTGTCTACTTGTGGTCCTATTTGGTGTTTTTTTTAATATATGTGATATATTAGAATTGTTAGTGCAAGCGGTGTGGGCTACCATTGTGGGACATTTTTTGATTGCAGGTGACATGTCCTTAGTGTATATTTTGTATGCTTTATTTTTGTATTTCGCTCAGTCAACCTATGATACCTACAGAGTACAGGTGGATCATACTCACTCCTACTGTACCTTTTAGTGCAGATTCAGGTTTGGGTGCGCCTCATGTGGCTTCATTTCGGGGATCTTCAGAGTATTCAAGGTAGCCGTTGGACTTGCATGCGTCTGAGGTCCACTTCTATCTTTCTGTTTAGCCTATGTCTTTACTAGTATTCAGAGGCAGATATTGTTCTTGTTGGATATTTATGATGTATTTGAGTCATGAATTTTACTAGTAGTTCTTACACTATCGACACCTGATTTTGAAAATGTATGATATTTTGGATATGTTCTTTCCGCATTTATTATACTTGTATGGTTCGGCTTTATTTTAGAAGCCTTACCTTGGGACTATTTATATTTTTTCTCCCTTTTTGTGTATCAGTTTGGTTGATAAACTTACTTGTCAAGGTCCACATCGACAAGTGCCATTATGACTCAGGAGGCTAATGATTAGAGATAGACTTCGGGCTGCTCAGAGCCGACAGAAGTCTTATGCGGATGTCCGTAGAAAGGATCTCGAATTCGAGGTCGATGACTATGTCTATCTCAAGATCTCTTCCATGAAGGGAGTGAAGAGATTCGGCAAGAAGGGAAAACTCAGTCCCCAATATGTCGGTCCCTTTAGGATTCTCAATCGCTTCGGCAAGGTAGCCTATGAGCTCGATTTGCTTTCAGATCTAGCCTCAGTTCATCCAGTCTTCCATGTCTCTTTGCTCAAGAAGTGCATAGGTGACCCAACAGTTGTAGTCCCTATTCAGAGCGTTGACATTCAGAATAGCCTTTCTTATGAAGATATACCATTTGAAATCCTCGACTATTAGACTCGTAAGCTGAGGAACAAAGAAGTCCCTCTAGTCAAGGTTCTTTGGCGGGATCAGTCCATGGAGGGAGCTACTTGGGAAGCAGAAGCAGACATGCGAACCAAGTACTCTCATCTTTTCTCCGCTAATTCAGGCTTAGCTCGAGGTAACCATTTTCCTTAAGCTTATTCAGTTACATGTTCAAAATTCCAGTATAAAATTTGTATCAAGTATCAGTGCATAGCTTATCATGCATTCATGAGTTCAGCTTATCAATCATCCATCAGATATGCATGTTCAGTTGGGCTATATTCAGTTTAGAATTCAATTCAGTCCTAAAATCATGTACCAGTTGAGTATGATCAGTGTATGCGTCATTTTATGTTCTCTCTGCTCTCAAGAAGTCATCATTCGAGGATGAATATTTCCAAGAGGGAGATATTGTAATACCCCCAAAAAAATCCAAAATCAATATTAGAGCCATGTACCCAGCTCATGCATAGTATATCATCGTTTTTTATAGTTTTATAAGTAATTTAGATGTATATTAAGGCTTCAAATAACTCCCAGCTATCAGACGAATCAAAACATTCCTTACCGATTGAATTCTTGAGAAGGATATTGGTATATTCAAATTCAAACGAGCATATCTCTCATTATACTTGTAAATTTTGATCTCATGACCTATCAACATATATATAATTGAATTAGCTTTCCAACGATACCAATTTTTCCTAAATTTGATATCAGAGCAAAGAGTTATTCCTATTTTACTCCAGCATGTCAGGCTGGAAACAGTGTGACGACATTCGTGGTAGCTTACCATATTTGTGATGCCCTACCACGAAGGTCGTCATACTTAGGCAGAATCTAACTCCTGTGTGATGACATTCGTGGTATCTTACCACATTTGTGATGCCCTACCACAAAGGTCGTCACCCTTAGGCAGAATCCAGATCCTATGTGACGACATTCGTGGTAGCTTACCACATTTGTGGCGCCCTACCACGAAGGTTGTCAGCCTTAGGCAGAAACCAGCTTCTGTGTGGCGACATTCATGGTAGCTTACCATATTTGTGACGCCCTACCACGAAGGTCGTCAGACTTAGGCAGAAACCATCAGTTCCAACTCCTGTGTGACAACATTTTTGACGGCTTACCACACTTTTGACGCCTTGTTACAAATGTCGTCAGCTATGATTTTCAGCAACTGGGAATTTATTTCATAAGAGTATTTTGGTCTTTTCCCTTCATTTTCCACGACTTATAAACCTCAAGGAACGTATTATCTTCCATTCTCTTTAGTTAAAACATCTTAAAAACCCTCTCTTACACTTTCAACCATAAGATTAGGGTTTCCTCTCAAGATCATCTCCTTAGGAACAAGAGCATTCTTTCCCAAAGGGGTTAAACCCTAGTCAAGAAAAATCAAGGTCAAGCCGAAGGATTTCTTCAGGAACCTTCAGAAACATTAGATCTCTTTTAAGATCAAGCTTTAAGGTATGCATAGTGTTCATCTATGGATTCAATTCGTTCATAGAGTTCAAGAACCATTCTTTTAAATGTTATTTTGTAAAATTTTGTGGTGATATAAGCATGTACATGTTGATAAGTGTTGTTCAAGTTTCAAGATGATATCTAAGGATGTTTTTCATGGAATATATGTGATTGTTGGTTGAAAATCATGAACTTTGGGAGGGTTGAACTAATGCAAGTATGAAATCCACCTATGCCTTAAAGAATGCATGTAAGGTGTTATATAAAATGCCTAGGATGTTAGAAGTTCATATTTACATGATTTCATGATATCTAAATGACAAGTCCATGTTAGCGATACGCTTCAATATGAATGCCCATGCTATTTATGTATTCTTATGGTGATGGCATGAAGTATGTATGATGATGGAAATATAAATTTTGTGTGCGAATTATATCCATGTTTTCCCTACCATGTTTAAGGTGTTGATTAAATACATGAAGTATACGATCCCCTACTTATGATATAACGAATTGTGGACTCCAATCTTATGATCAAGTTATGCCATGTATATCAGTTTTCTCCTATCGAGTCTTGGGGGTATTCATACCCGAAAAACATAGCTGTATGCCTAGAGCCATGTCATGTTGTCACGATAATCTCAGTCAAGCTATAATCTATAGAAATTAGTCAGTCATGTGACTCAAGAAATCTCAGAAATCTCATGATCCCAGTAAACTCTCAGATAATAGTACTACTCCGTCAGTCAATGGAAGTCAGTTAATCTGTCCATGTACAGTCAGTTGAATCATGTTTAGTCTCTTCAGATGGGAGTACGAGTTAGCACCGAGTGAACCCAAGGATGGGAACTCACTTTTATATGAGGGTGTGATTCTTAGCAGTCATCCTTGCGTTCCAGAACTATGTAGCCAGCATAGGTTGAGACATCGTGCCTGTTATATGAGGGTAAATGGGGTGGCTTAACTTGTTATATGAGGGTTCCCACCGATCTCACTAGAGTTACCTGTTATATGAGAGTTGCTCATATGTTGTCATTACCAGTGGTGCGGTATTAACACCCTTCCATTCAGGGCAGAGATTTGACCACATCTTAGCCATAATGGTATATATGGGTTCAGGGCAGAGATTGGACCACATCTTAGCCATAATGGTATATATAGGTCATGTCAGTTAAACAACTACCTCCCACAGTTTCAATATCAGTCTCAGTAAAAGAACTCAGACAGTTCTTTAGATATCAGTATACCAGGACTATTAGATACAGTCAAATTCAGTTATAGCACAGAACTCAGAGAGTTCAACCAGATTCAGGGCTGTCAGATACAGTCATCCATGTTATCAGAACTATGGTTCCAGCCATGTATTAGCGTACAGATTTAGCCATTATGTACTCATGATCTTAGTTACTATGTATGTATATTTGTACTCTTACATTCATATCAGTCAGTCAGTAGTATTATTCATGCACGTAAACCCTTTGCATTAGCCTACCTCACTCGTATACTCAGTACTCCAGTTGTACTGACGCATTTGAGCTATGGTGCCTTCTTTTCATGTTACACCATAGGTTCATAGGCACAAGTCCCAGACTAGCAGTAGCAGACGCATTCAACATACAGAGTTACAGTGAGTCCTCTTCATTCGAGGATGACATTATTTGATTTATTCATTTATTTCTTCAGTTTAGTTTTACGGAGTTAGTTGGAGACATGTTCCTTTAAATTCTTATTTCAGACAGTACTTAGAGGCTTTCGGATTTAATTTAATTTTCAGTTCTTTTGGGTATTTTTTGCCCATATGGATGTTATCTTATTTCAGTTGAACCTTATGGCCTATTGTGCATATTTTCCGCATTATTATGTCATGAATTGCAGTGTACAGGTATAGATATCAGTCATGGGTTAGCTTATGGTCCCTCGGGGTCATAAGCACCATGTAGCATTTCAATTTAGAAAATTGGGGCGTTACAAACTTGGTATCAGAGCCTAAGGTTTAATAGAGTCCTAGGAAGTCTGAAAGCCGCATCTAGTAGAGTCTTGTACATGGGTGTATTACGCACCACATTTATGTACAGGAGGCTATGAGATTTTTTAGGAACAGTTCCCTTTCTTCAGTATTCATGTCGTGCTAGTAAACATAATTTCAAGTCAGTCTCTCAGTCTAATCCGCTCTTTTCTTATTTGAGAAACATGTCTCCAAAGAGAAAAAATCAGCCAGCTCCTCAGCCCGAAGATTCTTTGGGCGAACATGTTTCTCATACGAAGTTTAGGACCGCATTTACCACTCTTGCTCAGTCTGTAGCTGCCCAGAATAAACGACCAATAGTCGTTCAGGCCAACCCAGTGGCTAATTCAGCAGCAGCTAGGATTCGGGACTTCACCCGAATGAACCCTCTATCCTTCTTTGGGTCTAAGCCAGACAAGGATCCTCAGGAATTTATTGACCAAGTCTAGCCAATGAATAGTCTAGCCTCGTGAATTCACAGTTTCCAACATAATCCAACACTAAACTATCAGTATCACCCCTTTGTTTGCATTAACTCTTCCATTACCCATATCTATAGGATCAACCTAGTAATCATAACCAACTTATGTTAAACTCCCTCGATAACAACCAAACACTCTCTTATAAAATTAAAGAGTAATAATTAGCTAATTAGATAATCCACGATTAAAACAAGTATAAATGAAGTAAGCCAGCCAACATATAACAAGTAAGTACAAAATTTTACTTTCCAAAGTACATATCACATAATCAATCTCAAGGATACAATCAAGTAAGAAATACAAGTCAACTCACATCTCTAGTTGAACATACATGAATACACAAGTCTCATTAGGAAACCTTATAGATACTCTTGGAGAAGGATTAATTCAATTATTGAAACTTCAGGATTGTTTCTTTGAGATTATTCATTGAATTCATCACTTTAGTCACTTCATTACTAATTTCTTTATTATTATTACCATGTCGGCTCGTACCACGCGATGCAATCACGTCTCACAGAAATATCAAAATTTAACATCGGCTAGATTATTTGGAAAATCAATAAGGTTGCAATACTAGAATTTAGGATCAGCCAAATTGCTTGAGAAATTAATAAGTTAGTAATACCAAAATTTAATGCCGAACATATTTCTTGAGAGGCCAACCATATTTCTTAAGAGGTCAATAAGGTAGAATTATCAAAATTTAATATCAGTTACATTGATACTACAATTGTTTCACTTTCCAGTTTCTAATAGATATTCATCTTTCACTTTTTAACCTGCATCAAGGCATATCACAAGCCTTCTTTACTCAAGACATTTTTTTCAATCACATTATCATTATGGATTAAAATCTTTCATGTATCAATATTTTAGGTCTCTCACGGACATTATTTCAATAATTCATCTTGATCATCAACAACCCATTTATGACCCTAATTTAAAGAGTTATCGTTATAAAATAAGACTCTTATATACAATTCAATAAATCATCATTATCATCAATTTAGCCTCTCATGGGCATCCAATAGATAAAGTATGTTCATCAATATCAAAGAAAAAATATCATAAAATAAATCACAATTTAACACTTAAGCATACAAATCATTATTGGAGTCATCATTATTCATTAGTTATTAAAATACCACTACCTCCTCAAGTACCACAACTTGGGTCTAACATCACAACCAATAACTAGCATATTCAAGTATATCATTATCCTCTACCTAGTTCTACATAATATAATTCTCACAGTAATTCAAGTCATATATTCCTTAGATATTATCATGCTCATCAATATTCGACCCTATCATAATTTTTCCCATTACATTATTGCATAATACATACAACGTAATACCTTTGTAACTCAACTAGGTTCATCATTAGAACAACTCAATGACATCATACTTTCGCATATCTATAAATAATTCCCTTTTAGACATATAACACATAGTATCATGAAAGTAACATATAATCAGTCAAGAAGGTAGTTTTTCAAGATTAAAGCAAGTTTATATATTTTTATCTACCTCAGCTCCATGCCCGCAGGCCTAGACATACTTTCTCTCATCAATTCTACATTATAAAGTATGAAGTAACATAATTTTTTACTCATTAAACCTAGCTTGAATGGACGCCAAACTTTTAAATGAATCAAGCCGTAATAAAGATGCTCTTTTCTTTCCTTTATGTCTTGAAATAATCAATCATCTATTCAAGCACTACTAAGAGTAATTAAGAAATTACACTTCAAACAAATATCTTGGGGATTCAAATCCACTAATTCTATCCTTAATTCAAGGTATATATCATTCTCCAAGATCATTTAACTATTAACTAGTTCTTTCAAGCTTAACTCATCTTTATTAATGGAGTTTTTATGGTAAAGGTCTCACCTTTATGAAATTCAAGGTTCCTAACCATCAAAACTCATAATCTAGTTTACCAAATTCATGTTAAAAATTATTAATTTATAACCTAAAATTAGCTCTAGGTGACATCAAGAACACCCATAATTTTTCTCCGAAAAATCTATTATTAGAGGTCTTTATAAGAATTCTAAGATGTTAATGGATTAAAAGACGAAGAAGATAATGGAAAACTTACCTCACTGAAGAACTTTCCCCTAAATCTTGGAAAATCATCTTTATAGGATTAGAGAAATAAAGTTTTGGATTTTTGGACTTGAAAATTGGCTAAAACTGATTTAAGTATCATTCGAATTCTTGCTACAGTGAAATTCCCATTTTAGTTCAGACAATGTTTGGTAAAACAGTTATAACTTTTTATTTCAAACTCAAATTGATGAACGGTTAGTTGTGTTGGAAAAAGGACTCAGATAAATTTGATTTGGTGGATATTGCGCCCCTAACTCCTTATAATATTCTAGTAGATATGGTTATTTGAAGTTGGCTCTAGGGGAAACCCATATCAAAACTTATCGTTAAGAATGTTTTCAACTTAACTTTGTGCTAGAGTTATTGTAGGACCTTAATTTAGATCTAATAACTTTCATACTAAAGAATTTATACTAGTACTCATGAATAATTAAATTCATCAAGCTTGAGTCTATCTAAACACACCGGAAGGCTAAACTTCATCCAAGCTTGAGGTGACACAATGATTAAAATAATGACTATTTTGGACCCATATTATCATTGAGGAATGAAAATTATGAATTTTCATGCATTTTTAACATGAATAGTTTAACAACGAAATAGTTCAATACCATTTGACTACCTTCTATGCAAGTTGAGCATTCAAAATCTTCATGTGCCAACTTTGGCGGGGGGGGGGGGGGGTGTATTATGCAAGATCTGTGTAAATATAGTAACGTTATATTTTGTATCAATATTTATAATAGATGTGATATTTTTGGAGATATTATGTATATTTTCAGAACATTCTTAGGAGAGATTTTAGGAGTAGGAGATTAAAATTCATGTATATATATTCTTCTTTCTAGTAATGAAAAGACACATCAGATTCTTTAAAGTTAACCCCTACTCAGTTAGCGTGACAAAAAATACCACCGAAAATTAAAGGTAAGTTTTATAGAGTAGTAGTTAGACCGATGTTGCCATATGACATGGAGTGTTGGCTATTTAAAAACTCTAATTTAGAAGATGCATGTTGGCGAGATGAGAATGTTGAGATGGATGTGTGGACATATTAGGTGTGATAGAATTAAGAATGAGGTTATTCGAGATAAGGTGAGAGTGACCTCTATAGTGGATACGAAGAGGAAAGAGAGATTGAGATGGTTTGGACATGTGATGAGATGAAGTTCAGACACCCCAATGAGAAGGTAAGAGAGGTTAGATATAGTAGGTATGAAGAGGGGTAGAGGTAGGCCAAAGAAGTATTGGGATGAGGTGATTAGATAGTATATGGTACCTATTCAGGTTATCAAGGATGTAGACACGTAATTTTGTCCTTTTCTGAATATATTTTAATCATTTTTTATTTTATTTTATTTATTTTAATTTTATTTTTTATTTTTTATTTTTATTTTATTCTCCTTACCATACTTTTGTTTAATTGATAATTTCTCCCAAAAAAAGAATTGAAAATAATTAAATACATAGCATCTTTGTCACCTCACTATGCCACCTCAACACCTCACTTTCCATTTTCATTGGATACATGCAAAAGACACATGCTCTACTCTTTTTCCACACGCCACCCTCATCTTTCCACATGCCACACTAACTTTTCTACATGCCACACACTTATTTCCACAAGCCACCAATTATATGCTTCCACATAGGCTAATAAATAAAGAAAAAGAAAAATCAAATAAAAATATAAAAGGAAAATTCTAAAAGGGGAAAAGGGGGCTCATTCTTTCATCATCATTTTCTCCACAATAACAACAATCACCAAATCATCTTTCTCACAAGAAGAACAAAAAAAATGAGGGAGAGAAGAGAGAATCACACGAGAGAGAAAAAAAATCGAGAGAGAAACAACATCGTGAACAGTGCCATGAATAGTGTTGTGAACAGTACCGTGAACAGTGTTGTGAACAGTGTTGTGAACAGTACCATGAACAGTGTTGGTTTTCGAGTTCGATTGGATTTACGGAGCTTCAGTTTTAGGTCTCAAATTTTTCAATACGGAGTTGGAGTTCATCATTGTTGAGGTCCTATTAGGAATTCTATAGTCTGGGCTTTCTTAATTTTATTATCAACGAAATCGATTCTTCAAAGGTCCATCTCTCAACTCTACTTTTTTATTATATCGAAGTTGGTTAATATCATGATTTTGTGGTGCGGTTTTGAATATTTAGAGCAAAATGTTAATTGTTGTTGTGGATATGAATGATTGGTATGCTTAAATGTTTGAATCTTCATTGGTGTATGTGTTGTTGGTTTTGAATTTTGAAAAGTGATTTGATAGTCGAACTAGTTTAATAATGTGGTTAAAAGTGGATTTGGGGGATGAAATTGAGAAATTGATAAAAAAGTTAAATTTAGATTAGCTTTGGTTTATTGTTGTTTTGTTTAATTCGTAATGAGCATGAATATTGTTGGAATATGATAAAATTATGATATGTTGAAATGGATAGGCGAATGTTGGTTCGGGTAGGCAAAAACTTA
>NC_061111.1:155146489-155180880 GCF_002878395.1 Capsicum annuum | reverse complement strand
TAGCTTTGGTTTATTGTTGTTTTGTTTAATTCGTAATGAGCATGAATATTGTTGGAATATGATAAAATTATGATATGTTGAAATGGATAGGCGAATGTTGGTTCGGGTAGGCAAAAATTTAGGAATAAGTTTTCTTGTTGATTGTTTGAATGTGGAATTTGAGTTGAATGGTTTGGTTTTAGTTCTTGCATTTGGAAATGTATTCATTTAATTGGGGAATGCCCCGCGATCACTTGTATTTATTGGGAATGCCCCAAAGTATTTTGTATTTGGAGGACGTCCGTGATGAAGGCCCGGGGCATCGGGTAGCATGGGATCGTAGTATAAAATTAGTGTAGGGTAGAATAGGATTTACATTTTCTCATTCTTTTTCTATTTTGGACTGTATAATTGGACTGGACATTGTTTTTGGATCCGTTTGCTTGATTGATCGTTTTATTTATGTTTGGTGTGATTTATACATTCAAAGTGTCCAAATTAGCCGATATACTCCACCAAGCGACCGTGGTCGAACCACGGGATCGAGGGGTGCCTAACACCTTTCCCTCGATCAACAGAATTCCTTAACTAGAATCTCTATTCGCTGATCAGTTTTATAGAGTCAAAACCGTTTTGAAAAAGGATATCCACAAGTGACTTGGCACACCTAATTTATGCCAAGTGGCGATTCTGAGTTTTGAAACTAATGAATCCTTTTTCGAAACAATTTTCATCTTTTGTCACTTTAATAATAAAACCCTCTCTTTACATTATTCCCTTGTCAGTTGTCCTATTTTCTTTACTATGTTACTCTTCTTTGTATCTGAATTTACTACACTTGAGCCGAGAGTCTTTCGAAAATAGCTTCTCTATCTCCTCTAGGCAAGACCTACGTTACTATATAAGATATTATTGTTGCTATAGAAGGCAAAAGGGCACCAAATAGTTCCCTCATTTCAGTGTCAACAATCTTTCCTATTTCATCGGTCCCACCGAATACTCAATCTCTTTGTTCCCTCTTATTGATCCTAGGGTTACGGAGTTTATCCATTCATTATTTCCATTAGTAAGGGGAAGCGAAATCCATCTTTAAGTAAGGTCTTTTGAAAAACTTCACTGTATTTGTTTCAATACATAGGAACCTTGTAAGCAATAACTCTTTTACTCCCTCTCCCCCAAGTATCTATCTCTATCTCTGAATCTCCATCATTAAAAAGATTAGGATCAAATGAGAAATCCACCAATTAGACAAGACTTTTAATCCAAATTAATCTGTCCAGCTAATAGCCACAGAAGGAGCATCTTAACAACCTCTAATTCTTCTTTTTTTCTTCCCGAGCATATTAAATTTGTCATGATTCTTCAGAATGTCATGAAATATAGATCATATTATACACAGCGTACACACACACACACTCACACACACATATAAAGCGCGCACACACACATCCCTATTGATTACTTCTTTTTGAATAGTTCTAGAGGAGGTTATGGTCATTGTACTACTCCGTTTTATCGAAAAAATCAATTTTATTTCTCTATTTAGTGATGGTGGGGGACTGATATTGTTTTTCAAATTTTGTGGTTTATTAGTTAGGACATAATCATAAATAGTTGAATCAAGAATACAACCAAAATGACCTTATTGATTCAAATGATCTTAAGGGCTAACTGATGTAATTCAGTAATGCTATTATTTTGACAGAAAGTTTTGCGCAATAAATTTGCAGGGGTTCCTTGAAGTAATAGAAGAGAGTCATGATTCTCAGTTTCAAGTCAACGATTAAGTACAAAATGAGCTATTTCTTCAAACTACTCAAAACATTTCATAGAGTACTTTCTTGAATCTAATGGGGAAGTCTTGCTTATATTCCTAATATCAGAAATATCAAGCAACAAGATGGACAAAGTGGAAGTGTTTAAATTAGTAAAACCTCGGAGATAGAATGTTATTTTTCAGGATTAATTATTATATTCAGTGCCCGCAAATCAAATAATTGCAGAAATAACTCTGTCTATTTTACTCATCGTCTCATTGATGGTTGGAGACTTTATGATATGAGAAGTAGTTGCATTTTTGCCTGTTATGATGATGCTGGTTCTGAGATTAAAAATCTAGTATGCGAGAAGTTAATAACTGAAAAATCATCACGATGATGAAACATGTATTTATGATTCAGTATCCGATCTATGTTTTATTTTCATTCTTTCATGTTATTAACTTTGTTATTGTTAGAAAGATTGGATAGAGAAAATAGTCTAAAATACCCCCAACCTTTACCCAAAATTTCAACTATATACTCGAACTTCACTGGGGTCCTATCACCCCTGAACATTTTTACATCCTTAAAACATTATAACCACACCCATATTGATCAGCGAAACTCACGCACGTTTGACACTGAATTTTTTTTTTAATTTTTCAGCCTTATCTTCAACCATATTCACTTCTCCAAACCCACAATCGAATTTTTTCTTCTAAAGATCAAATTGAAACCCACAATCAAATTTTTTCTTCTAAAGATCAAATTTTTCATCTTCTCGCCCAACAAAACATCAATATTCTTGAATCAAATGCAATAGTAAGAGAGAAACGTAGAATCAACCGATTCAATACAGACAATTTTGTGTTTTATGTCGTTCTCCATTCTCAAACCAAATCAGTATCATTAAATAGAACCGATTGGAGTGAATAACTAAATGGTATTACATTGTTTGACTTGTGATGAAGAAAAAAATAAAAATAGGATTGGTGGCTGCCAATGGGGTGGTGGGTGAGATGAAATCAACTATTTGAATTAGAGGTGGGATTTGACTTGAATTGAAGTGGGTAATGCAATATGTTCTTGAAAATTGTTGATTCTTGAAAAATTTGGGAGATATGGGCAATGAGAGAAGCAAAAAGGGTGAAAGATTTATATAGAAAGGAAAATGGAGGAAGGTGGCGGCGACGGGATAGAAGTGGTAGTGAGATTGGGTTAAGTTGGTGAAGAAAATCTCTCACTAAATAAAACTCTTTAATGACTACGTTATGGATGATATTGTGTTGTTGTATGAGAAGGGGGTCTTTAATATATAGAGTTTCAAAATATATTCTCCAAGAAAGAGGTTAGTCAACTATGGAAAAGAATTATATTTTACTTTTAGGAAAAGTAAAAGTAATTATGGTATTACTTTTATTTTTCTTCTAAGAAAAGTATAACTTAAATTTAGTAAGAAAATCAGGACAAAAACCCTAACAAATCTATCTTTTTTGGCTTGATTTTCTTCACATAATTTGATCCCGCCTTCGTCACATCTTTGATCGTTATTCTTCACATAGTCTTCATCACTGTTGCTTGGCATACTTAAAAATAAAGCTTTTGGGTTAAAAATATATGAGCCCTTTTGGGTTAAAAATATTGAAGCCGTTTATAGGATTAAAAATGAGTTTTATTTTCAAATATGTAACAACAAGATTGTTGAAAATATGATTAACAATCGTCTCCACATATAACTTTTGAAAATATATCTTCATTATCATCAAATTGGTTGCAATTTTGATCTCAACATGTCCTCAATCTGAACCATAAAATCTGATACCACTTGTTGGATGCAAAATCGAGAGGGCATAATGCGGAAGTTTATAATTTGCAAATCATAGAAGATGATAATCTAGATGATAAACAAAACTATAATTAATAAAAAATATATTATTAATGTTATTTCGTCAAATGACCTACATATGAAAAACTAATATTGAAAAATATAAAACCTATTGGGAGAAGATCTCTCCCTAAATAAAACTCTTTAACGACTACATTGTGGATGATATTGCATTGTTGTATGAGAATGGGGTCTTCAATTTAGAGAGTTCCAAAATATTTTCTCCAAGAAAGAGGTTAGGCAAAAATGAAAAAGGATTAAATTTTTCGTTCAGGAAAAGTAAAAGTAATTATGATATTACTTTTATTTTCTTAGATTTGATAAGAAAATCAGGAAAAAAATCCTAACATGTAGTTGGAATTTCTAGTAAAAATTGAGGGTGTTTTAGAGTGTTTTCTCAATTGGATATAAAGTATAACTTGCTTAAAACAATTCTTATATTGAGAAGATTCACGTGTTTGTACAAAATTCCCAAATTTCATTAATCTTGGTTAACAAGCCCCTGAAACTTATGATGATCACTTTTTAGTAATGTTCTTTTCTAAGAATGACTATACTTTAAAGGTACCAAGCTTAGAAATAAAAGTACTTTCTCATCAAAGATGAAGATTCAGAAACAAGGGATGTCAACTAAAACGATCTAATGATTGTAGATCTTTAGATGAAAGTTTGTAACCAAAAACATTTAAAGAATAAGTACATGTAATGAATTTTGGTTGTACTTATGATTAATGTGGTTATGATGCTTTCAATCAATGGATTTCTACTTCTAATAAAGGGTGTGTACATTATTAACGTGTTGAGAATGAGCCTTAATGAGACATTATTGTGAAATAAATTAAATGTTTTATTGATTATAAACCTAGTATTATATGTTGCTAATGTTGTAGATTATGGAAGAGAATATGTAGCGCAAAATTGTGTATAACTGTCACTACATTAGTATTTTATCATATAATGATATGTATGATGGACATTATAGAAGAAATGCGTTTTTTCCGCAAATTAATACGTCATTAAGTATTAGTGTTATTTGGTCATTGATCCAAGTGGCAGATTGTTAGACTTCTATTATTTTTTGTGTGACTCAATTAATGTATAATTCTTGTCCGTTAGATCGGTTACTTGATGGACGTATTGGATTAAGTGTCAATCTTTATAAATTTGATCTTTCCTCCACTGATTAGGGTTTTCGCATATTCTCTGAACAATTTCATCTCTAACGGCGCTAATGGCAACATAAGTCTAAGGCAACGAGATAGAATTAATTTTCAGTTAAACACTTCCGCTTCTCTATGTGTGCTGATGTCTATCCCTTTAGATATGATCTCTATAACGTCTTTTGGTAAGATCACGGTGTTTAAAATTCTAATATCCACTAAGTTTATGTGATAACATGAATGATTGTGCTTAAACCATATGTTTACATCAATATCTATGATATAAAATAAAAAGTAAATTATATATAAAGTTGGGGTCAAATAATCCCTTGCATTCACTTGGCTCGACCCTTGTGTATCGACAGAATCATCACAAGAATGTACAGATAAGCTGTAGTTGGCGATATAGTTGAACATACTCAAGAAGGAAATGATTTTTATGTGAAAATGAAAAAAAAATTACTTTGTGAAAATGAAAAAAAAATTACTTTGACGAGAGGATTGGGAATATCCAGAATGAGTGTAGAAAAAAAATTCAAAAATATCTTAGAAAATTTTAAAAATTCGACTTTTGATCGATTAAAGTATTTTGAGTGGCCTATCAAAATAGATACTCTAATACATTTACATATGAATACCTACATTATTGTATTTCATTTGCAGGTTGTACATTTCACATTAGTCTTAAATATTTGAACGCTAAGAGAAACGAAAAAAATAAGATTGAGAAATTTGTGAATTTCATTTTTCATTTTTCTTTTTTACTTATCGTCTTCTTTATTATGCTCATTTTAATACTGTTTGCCTTCGATATGTCAACAGTAGTACTTTCTTTTTCAGGTGGCTTTTTAATTCAATATCTTTCATGGTATTTTAAAGAATATTTTAATATACTATATGAATTTTTAATTTAAGATCAAAAGTTATACGCCAATTTAAAAATTCAACTTTTGACCGATTAAAATATTTTGAATCCCCTACCTAAATAGATACTCTACTACGTTTACATATGAATACCTATATCATTACGTTTCATTTTTCAGATTGTACTTTTCACATTAGTCTTAAATATTTGGACACTAAGAAAAATGAAAAAAAATTAAGATTGGGAAATTTATGAATTCCATTTCTCTCTTTTTTTACTTGTCTTTCTTATTGTGCCCATTTTAATACCGTTTGCCTTAGATATCCTTCGATTTGTGCATAGTGTATACTTTTTTTTTCAAGTGACTCTTAAATTCAATATCTTCCATTGTATTTTAAAGAATATTTTACTATACTATACGCATTTTTAGTTTAAGATGAAAAGCTATACTCCAATTTAGTTACTTCGCGCAGGTACTCATTTGTAATAAAATTCTAAATTTGTCTATGCTTCTTGTTTGCAGTGAAGAAATCGAATTGTAATTGTCTTTCATTACTACCTGGTGATTGTGCTGAGAAGATCTTGGGCTTTACAAGCCCTGTGGATGTTTGTCGTTTTTCCCTAGTCTCTAAATCACTTCAGTCTGCTGCAGTGTCCGATTCCGTCTGGGAAAAATTTCTGCCCTCTGATTTGCAGTCCATCATTGCTACATCACTGAGTCCCATCCCCCATTTTCCTTTAAAGAAGGATCTCTATGTTTATCTCTGCCATTATCCCATCTTAATTGATGCAGGTCTCAAGGTACACACAAATGAACTAGACGAAAAACGATTAATTATTACTCTTTTACTGCTCATATTTGTATTTGGTATATGCTCATTAAACAATAATAATTTATATGTTTATTTTATCACAACATTCCTCTGTTTCAAATTGATTATTTTAATTCGGCATGAAGTTTATGAAAACAAGATAACTTTTGAATGTTTTTTATTTTTGTGATCTTAAACGTTTTATGTGAAAAGCTGTGAAGTCAAAAGAGTTCATTCTTTTTAAACAGACTAAGAATAAAACTAAGAAAGTATTAAGTATTGAAAAATAATTTAGAGAATAATTAATTAATGCTAAAAATAAAATATAAAAAGGGACAAGTAAAAATAAAAATATATTTTTGGAATATGAACGTATAAAAATAACGAATTAAGTACTCCCTCCGTTTTGTTTTAGTTGACCCTCTTTCTAAAAATATTTGTTTTAATTTAGTTGTCTCTTTAATAAAATCAAGAGCATTTTATCATGTTCTTCCAATATTACTCTCAACATTAAATGATTAAACAAAGTGTATTTACTAAAATTCATATTTTCAATGTATAATTAATAGGGTTATTTTAGTAAACTAAGCCTTTATTAAATAATTTTTTAAGGAATGTACCAAGTCGATAAGTTTCAACTAAAACGAAACAGAGGGAGTCAATGACTCTGCATTTCTTACTTTATATGTTATTATTGTTCAAACAGAGCTTCTCACTGGAAAAATGGACCGGAAAGAAATGTTACTTTCTAGGTGCAAGGGATCTTAATCTTCCATGGAGTGATGTAGCACAATATTGGAATTGGATTTCACGACCTGACTCCAGGTTTGCTTTTTCTTTTTTCAGTGAATATCTTTTTATGTGAAGATGTATTGGAGTTAAAACAATTTTTACTTTGACTATAATTTTCTCAAGCTTTTTTTTTTTTTAGTTATTCTGAAAAATTAGCTTATTATGGCTTGTAGAACTTTTGCTGTAGTTTTTAAATATGTGACGCCTTCCATTTCAATTTATGCACACTGCTTAACCAGACATGGAATTCAAAAAATAAGGAAAAACCTTATTATATTTACCAAATGGTCCTTATTAAAGTCACTTTTAATGCTTACTGTTTTTCACAACAAAGTGTCAGTAAATATTATTTTAACCCTCCTGATTGGAATTCCTTCACGTAAATTGGTAAAGATTAAATAACCTATTCTTGGAACAAATATAGGCAAATATTTACATGACAACTATGTTTTCCCATATTGTCAAATCAGGTTTCCAGAGGTGGCTAAGCTCAACCAAGTTTGGGTTCTTGATATTCAAGGCACAATACGTGCAGGGGTTCTATCACCACAGACATCCTACTCCGCTTACCTTGTTTACAAGTTTGAAGATGTATATGGGTTTTATCATCGACCCTTGGTTGTTTCAGTTGGAGTTTCTGGCTTTCAGTTGGACCAACGAATAACATTTATGTCGCCGGTGGAGCGTAGACCTCAACAATATTATCACATTGAGGATGGCAATTGGGAGTCGGTGTATCTGCCCTCTTATCCACAACAACTACTGCATTGGCAGCGGCGGCATATGCAGGGGAATGATGCTAGTCTCATGCAATCTTTTGTTCAACATCCTAAACTTAGAGATGATGGTTGGCTTGAGGTAGAATTGGGTGAGTTTTTTTTACTAGAAATGAAGATGATTGCATAGAAATGACTTTGAAGGAGAGGAGGGAATATGGATTTCAAAGGGAAGGCCTTATTGTTGAAGGAATTGAGATAAGGCCCAGATTGGGTTAATTATCACATTTTTTTATAAAAAAAATTTCCATGCATGCAACGATATCTACTTCAAATAGAACATGTTTCTCTTTGGAGCACTCGTTTATTTCGAGTATGTTTGGTGCTATGGTGACCGGCTTTCTTGTGGTCTTTTTGTTTCAGAATCATCTTGTTCTACTCTTTTAATTTCACAATTGATGCTAAGTAGCAATACCATGTTGTGTATAGCATAACACAACAAAATTTTAATCAAGGGGGATTGATGTCATAGTTGTTTGGTTGATTTCTTATTTTGTATTGAGAGAACAATTACATAAAAATCTGAACAACTGTACATGTATTTAGTCTAGTGTTCAAAACAGACTGACCTTTTTCTATGCTTTGCTCACATGGAAAATCGAAATATTACTGTGATTAATCAGGAAGAAGAATATTACAGAAGGGACTTCAACAAAAGTAAAACAGTTTGCTCATGCCTCTAGGTGATCAATTCATCCTCGAAGATTCAGTACCATAAAGGCTGCGTTGAAGAGCTGGTACTATTTTTTTTGCTTGCATATTGAATAGCCACCGGTTTTTACCTGTTTGCTGAGTAAAACATATGCAATTTCTCCTGCATCCTAGTTTGCTGGCATTAACTTTCCTCTTTGACGAACAATGTTTTGTGCCCAAGGCTTTCTATCTTAACCTACAACAGTTTAGGAATATCAATCCTGTAAATTTCAACATCATTCACTTTCTTAATGGATCTTTTAGAGGTTGAGAAAATCAACAAGATTTCTCCATCCAATTCAGCTAAAATTTCCTTCAATTGTCTTGAAATAAAAGAAGGAACAGCTCTGCTTGAGCTGATCTCAGTGACGCTAAGGCTAGAATCAATTTCTTCAATAACTGCAAGGGTTCCCTGCAAACTCAATGCATAGAGTTTCCCATTAAATCCGATGGCATTTATGAAATGGAAATGTTCACCCGAGCCAAAAGGATCAGTGACATTACAGTCTTGTTTTGTCCCCACACATTTTTTTCTGACCCCCATCTTACCGAACACAAAAGCTGGAGAAAAAGCTCATGTTAGAACCATAATTATACAGGTTTTCCCATAATCTTTGATACCTATGGGATGAAATGTAAATAAAGTTGCAAACTTGAATGGAATGCGGGTGTCCCAACTTGGAAGTTTACACTAAGTCTCTATAGGATTTCGAAAAAAAAATGTCTTCTGGGTAGCATTTAAGTGCTATTAGTGCACCATGGGAATGACCAAGGGTCCAACCATGTTAGCCATCTTCTATTATAAGGCCATTAGCATCCCCTATGAAACCAGATATGGAAGCAGCCTTGTTTTGTTGCAAACTTGAATGGAATGATTCTTGTTTTGTTGAATTTCAGTGAGTTGTTGGCATAGGAACTTCCCTATTGGGCTACTAGTTTTGACTTTGCTGATCTCCATCACTTGGTCACACAGTTGATCTCTTCAACTTACTGCATATTTTTATACATTTAACTGAACAATAAAAAAATACTCCCTCCGTCCCATTTTACCCGTTTCAAATTTCCTAATCTGGTGTCCCATTTTACTTGTCTTTTTTTACTTATCAAGACAAGACAAATTTTTTTTTCCATATTTTACCCTTTGCATTAATTATTTTTTCTTTAAATTAAAATGTAAACATCATTTAATAAGGGTACTATGGTAAACTAGCCATGTTATTTATTATTTTTCTTAATAACTGTGTCATCTCAATTTAGGACGAGTAAAATGGGACGGAGGAAGTAAATGATACTTTTGAACAACTCAACAATCTTGATTCTTGGAGTCCCAACACTAATAAAAAGAAAAGCTTGGACATGGAGAATTAGATTATAAAAGCACTAATTGGATCATCAGACAAGCTCAGAATTAGACCTTGTTCTTCTCTATACATGGCTTTAAATGATAGGAGGAAACAGAAAACTTCATCTAAAGAAAAGTCTGCCTATGTGTAACCATGGCTAAATCTTCCTGAAAAGATACTCAACTTTCTCAAAACGCCACGGAGATATTCAAGTTTAATTGAATCCATGGGTCCTGCTGGTGTTACTGTTGAATATGTTGAAGACAAAGGAAAAATCATAAGCTGGAAGAGTCTAGAAGGATATGCTATGTGCAGGAAAATTAAAAAATCTGTTATAACTGTTTTCTTGAAACAATTAGTTACTCTTGTTAACGGCTAGTTGTTGAAGTAGTTAGAGTGGTAGTTAATTCTTCTATAAATAACTGACTATGTACTATTAACAACAAGTAGTTGAATACACAAGATCTCTCATTCTACTCTCAAATTCTTCTTCTTCCTCTTCCTCTTCCTTTTCCTCTTCTTCCTCCTCTTCTTTCTCCTCTTTTTCCTCTTCTTGCTCCTCCTCCTCTTCCTCCTCCCCCTCTCCCTCCTCATCCCCTTCCTCTTTCTCTTCTTCTTCTTCCCCTTCTTCTTCCTCTTCCTCTTCCTCCTCCTCCTTCTCCTCCTCCCCCTCCTCTTCCTCTTCCTCTTCCTCTTCCCCTTCCTCTTCCTCTTCCTCGTTCTCTTCCTGTTCCTCTTTCTCTTCCTCTCCTTCTTTTTTTTTTCTTATTCTTCTTCTGCTACTCGGCACATATCTCATTGTTAAGAGTTAAAGCATTGATCTAAAAATAATTTCATGGTATCAGAGCCAGGTTGTATGGATTAAAATAACTAGCTACCTTAGTCGATTTTGGAGATTGAAGAAAGTTCTCAATCACAGATTCAAGTTTTCTCAATTTATTGAAAGTGGATCAACCAACAGTGCAGGAGATGTAACTGCAATGGATTACAATCATACTCTCTTTCTCAGTCCCTCAGATGTTAGTGATACAAAAATCATCTCCTTCCATTTGATAAGTGAGAAAAATTTCTCTATCTAGTTTAGGTCTATGCATGTAGCTCTGCTAGGAAGGAATAAATTAGGACTTGTTGATGGTTCTTTCACTAAAGAAAAGTTTTCTTCTGATCTGGGAAACCACTGGGAAGGAGTAAATGATATTGTGTTATCATAGATTATGAACTTTGTGTCTAAAGAGTTATTAGGTGGAATCATATATGCATCAGTTGCAAGTGTTGTGTGGAATGAGTTGCTTGAAAGATTCAACAAAGTAGATGGTGCTAGAACTTTCAATCTGCACAAGGAAATTGCAACACTATCTCAAGGAACAACTTCTGTGTCCTGCTATTTCTCAAAACTGAAGGATCTATGGGAAGAATTTAAGGCACTTGTGCCTACTCTTGGTTGTGATTGTGAAAAGTCTAAGGAGTTTGTTCTACATCTCCAAAAACTGAAGTTGTTTCAGTTTCTCATGGGACTAAATGAGTGATGAAAGCTAAAAATCTATAGCTACTAATGCATGTGTACTAGGATCTGGTCCTGCAGGTGTTGGTAGAAGTCTTGATTTAGCCATGTTTACAAGAAATGGGACACAGAAATTCAAGAAGAACTACAACTTACAGTGTGACTTCTTTAAGCTAAAAGGTCATACTAAGGAAAACTGTTGGAAGTTAGTTGGATATCCTTAAGATCACCAGTTCAAAAAAACTTTTGGTCTGAAGAAGCTAATGCAACATACAAGGTGACTATTGATTCTCAAGATACTACAGAAATGACTACAAGGCAAGGTTCACATTTAAGGTCTGTCCAAAGTAACTGGTTCAATGATGGATGCCATCAAGAAGAGTCTGAAATGCAGTTGGATCAACTAGGTCATATGGAAACAGCAACCTTTACTAGGAATAATATGATCAAATCTTAAAGATAATCAACAAAAATAATGGTGCTAGCACTTCTACTGAGACAGTAAATGCTGCAAATGTAGGTATTAGTGTATTTCTATGTTCATATGAGTCAAGAAATTGGATAATTAACACTGGTGCCACAAATCACATGGTTGGAAAGGTAGACTTACTAGTGGATGAGTCCATAACAAAACTAGATAAGCCAAGAAGGGTGTATTTACCTAATGATGATCTGACTGAAGTTACACATATGGGATCTAGTTATGTGTCTGCTAAAAATAATATAAGAAATATGTATCATATTCCTCAGTTTACATGTAGCTTGCTTTCAGTATCACAACTGACCAAGGAATGGAAATGTTCAGTGAATTTTTTCCCTGATTTCTGTGTTTTCCAGGATCATTGTACTGGAAAGGTGAGAGGGATTGGTAAGCTTGATGGAGGTCTGTATCTCTTAGTGAATACTCAAGAAAGAAAGGTTGCAGCAGCAACAAAAGTTTCTACTAAAACTGATGAGAGTAAAGCCCAAACTGAGGTTGATTTATGGCATAGAAGATTAGGACATGCCTCCTTTAATATACTTCTAAAGTTGCTACCTAATAAGTTTCATATAGTAGAAGATAGAGTAAAGAAATGTATTGTCTGTTGCCAAGCAAACCAGACTTCCTTTTCTTACAAGTAATACTCAGTCTGCATGTTGTTTTGATCTAATACATATGGACCTATAGGGACCTTATAGAATTTCAACTATGAATGGTAACAGATTTTTCTTAACAGTGGTTGATGATTGTTCAAGATTTACTTGGTTGTTCTTATTGAAACTCAAGTCAGATGTGTATGTGCAGATACAACAATTTCTTGAGTATGTTAAGACACAGTTTGGCAAAACTATGAAAGTAATTAGAACGGACAATGGAACTGAGTTTGTGAACTCATTATGCAGTAGTTTATTTGCAACAAAGGTTATTGTACATCACACCTCATGTTCTTATTCACCTCAACAAAATTGTGTGGCTAAAAGAAAGCATAGACACATCCTAGAGGTCACAAGAGCATTGAGGTTTCAAGCAACAATACCTGTTAAGTTTTGGGCATATTGTGTTTTAGCTGTTGTTTACTTCATAAACAAGTTACCTAGTTCAAGTATTGATTATTATACACCTTATGAGAATTTGTATGATACTAAACCATTTTGTGAGCACCTAAGAGTAATAGGTTGTCTTTGTTATGCTAAGGTGCCAAATGAGTCTGACAAGCTCATGCTAAGATTAAGAGTAGCTGTGTTGATGAGCTATTCTAGTACCAAGAAGGGATATGTCTTATATTCCATATCTACTAATGTTTTGTTTGTTAGCAGGGATGTGTCTTTCAGGAAAGATGTGTTTCCTTTCAAGCTTGAAGCAACTGATGATCAGATTCCCTATCTTGTGTTTCCATTGGAAAATCAATATCCAGCAGCAAGGGATGTTATGACACCCTTGCAGGCTCCTATAAATGTCTCTTCTCATGAGGTTCCTAACATTGTAAACCAGCAAGAGCACCTACAACCTCATGTACCTACTACTAGACAGACCATAACCAAGGTATATCAAAGAAGATCAAGCAGACATTAAGAGGTTACTCAGCAAGAACAACAACTACAAAGGGTTTCCAGTACCACACAGCCTACAACTCAACCATCTGCAGCTCAAGATCAAAGAAAATCAACTAAAGAAAAGAAGCTACCAGCATGGATGAATGACTTTGTCTCTAAGAATACAAAGAAGGTACCTCATGCTTTTGCTAATCATGTATCATATGATCAACTATCTCAGTCGTATAAGAGTTTTGTGGTGAAAACCTCATCTATTACTGAGCCTACAAGCTACTTGGAGGCCTACAAAGATCCTAGATGGATAGATGTAATGAATACTGAAATAAAGGCCTTAAATTCCAACCACACTTGGGAGGTTATTCCCTTGCCTAAAGGTAAAAAGGCCATTAGTTGCAGGTGGATGTATAGGGTGAAGTATAAGGCTTCTGGTGAAGTGGAAAGATTTAAAGCCAAACTTGTAGCAAAGGTTTATGGACAAAGAGAAGGGATTGATTACAAAGAAACCTTCTCACCAGTTGTGAAGATGAAAACAGCAAGAACTATTCTTGCTACTGCTGCAAAGAAGAACTGGTTTGTTCATCAGATGGATGTCTACAATGCATTTCTAAATGGTGACCTCACTGATGAAGTATACATGGAGTTGCCTTAAGGATTTGCCAGTCAGGGGGAGAATTTAGTAGGCAGACTAACCAAATCCCTTTATAGCTTAAAGCAAGCACCTAGATAATGGAACACAAAGTTATCAGAAGTCTTACTAAGGACTCAGTTTGTTCAAAGTCTATATGATCCATCTCTGTATATAAGAAGGACATAAAAAGGGATCACTTGTACTTGTGTATGTTAATGATATGCTAATCACTAGTGATAGCTTGAAACTGATAGAAGATGCAAAAGTTATGCTACAAAAAAACTTCAAAATAAAGGATCTAGGTGAGTTAAGGTTCTTCCTTGGCATAGAATTTGCAAGGTCAAGCAAAGGGATACTAATGCACCAGAGAAAGTACACTCTAGAGTTACTATTAGAGTTAGGATTGACAGAAGCTAAACCAGTGGTTACTCCTATGGACAACAATGCCAAACTGACCTCAAAATAATTTGATGTTCATGTCAAACAACTATAACCTACTGATGATCCTCCTGCAGATCAAGGTGTACATCAAAGACTGATTGGTAAGTTACTATACTTAACCATGACTAGACCTGATATTGCATTTAGTGTACAGATATTAAGTTAGTTTCTACAAGAACCAAAGAAGTCTCACATGGATGCTGCAATCAGAGTAATGAGATATGTTAAAAATCAACCTGGTCAGGGTGTGTTACTATCTAGTGAACCAAGTGATCAGGTGAGTGCTTACTGTGATGCAAATTGGGCATCATGTCCTTAAAATAGGAAATTAGTGATTGGTTACTTTGTAAATATTGAGAAGTCAGTTGTATATTGGAAGTCAAAGAAACAAGCTACTATTTCCAGAAGTTCAGTTGAGGCTGAATTCAGAAGCTTAGCAGCTGTAACAGCTGAGCTGGTTTGGATACTAGGATTGCTAAAGGAGATTGGAATGAAAGTAAAGCTGCCAGTCAAGGTGTTTAGTGACAGCAAATCAGCTATTCAAATAGCTGCCAATCTAGTTTATCATGAAAAAACTAAACACATTGACATTGATTGCTTCTTCATAAGAGAAAATATAAGCCAAGGGATGATCACTACAAACTACATTGCTAAGCAAGATCAGTCTACAGACATATGTTAACCGAAGGCCTCACCAAGGCTCAACAAGTGCATCTAAATCACAATCTAGGAATGTATGACATTCTTTCACCTTCCTAGCTTGAGGAGGAGTGTTGAATATGTTGAAGACAAAGGAAAAATCACAAGCTGTAAGAGTCTAGAAGAATATGCTATGTGCAGGAAAATTGAAAAGCCTGTTATAACTATTTTCTTGAAATAGTTAGTTACTCTTGTTAACGGCTAGTTGTTGAAGTAGTTAGAGTGGTAGTAAATTCTCCTATAAATACTTGACTATGTACTATTAACAACAACAAGTTGAATACACAAGATCTCTCATTCTACTCTCAAAACTTCTTCTTCTTTACTCTACTTACTCTATTCTTCTTCTTCTTCTTCTGCTATTCAGTGCATATCTCATTGTTAAGAGTTAAAGCACTGATCTAAGAATAATTTCAGTTACTAAATCATGGAAATGCGCTTCCAAGAAATCCGGTTCCAATGGAAAATGACCATGGCTTGAGCTTTCAAATTAACCTCAATACTATTGCAAAACTCAGCAGCATTTGAAGAATCTAGTTGCTATTGGTGGCATGGTAGAACAAGGCCACGTTATGATCCTTGGAAGAATTTTCAGTACTACTTACCTTGGTAGATTAAGTAGAAAACAAGTCATTCCTTCAAACTACTCAAAGCATTTAATAGAATAATTTCTTGAGACTAATGGGGAAATCATGCTCATTTTCCTGATATCAGAAAGATCAAACAGGACGGTGTACATGTTGGGTTCAAAATTGAGAGGGCGTCATACGGAAGCTCTTAGTTTGCAAACTATAAAAATGATAATGTAGAAGGCAAATAAAACTATAATAAAAAAACATATTATTGATATTATTTGGTCAAGTGACCTACATATTATGAAAACTAATATTAAAAAACATGACATCTATTGGGAGAAAATCTTCCCCTAAACAAAACTCTTAAACGACTACATTGTGGATGTTATTATGTTATGGTATAAGAAGGGGGTGTTCTATTTATAGAGTCCCAAAACCTTTCCTCCAAGAAAGAGGTTAGCCAAATATGAAAAAAAATTATATTTTCCTTTTAGGAAAAATAAAAGTAATTATGATATTACTTTTATTTTCCTTTTAAGAAAAATAAAACTTAAATTTGGTAAGAAAATCAAGGCAAAAACTCTAACAAATCTTCCCTTTTTGGCTTGATTTTCTGGAATTGATCCTCCTTCTTCACACGATCTTCATATATCACTGCTGCTTACCATGATTAAAAATTGACATGGGTTAAAATTGGAGTCCTATGCATTAAAAATAAAAGCACGGGTTGATATTATTGGTGCCCTGTGTTATAAGTAAACATGGTTGAAAGTAGAGCCTTGTGAATTGAAAGTGAGCACAAGCTAAGAGTGGAGCTCATACGTTAAAAGTAAGTGCATGATTTGAAAGGAGCCCAAGGGTTAAAACAAGTATTGGTTGAAAATTGAAGCCCATAAACATGGGTTGAAGATTGATTTTGATTTTAAAGATGGATTAGCAGTAGGATTGTTGAAATTTAGTTTGAAACTTTTTTCTCCACATGTAGCTTTTATGAACATATATCTTCATTATCATCAAATTGGTTGCATCTTGATTTGAAACCACTTTGAACCTATTTAATCATATTTCACCAAACCTTTAGACTTTTGAACCGTAAGCTCTGATACCACTTATTGGTTTTGAAATCGAGAAAGCTTCATGCGGAAGCTCATAGTTTGCAAACCATAGAGATGATAATGTAGACGACAAATAAAACTATAATAAAAAACATATTATTGATATTATTTGGTCAAGAGACCTATATATTATGAAAACTAATATTGAAAAACATGAAATCTATTGGGAGAAAACTCTCCCTAAACAAAACTCTTAAATGACTATATTGTGGATGCTATTGTGTTATGGTATGAGAAGGGAGTGTTCTATTTATAAAGTCTCAAAATATTCTCTACAAGAAAGAGGTTAGCCAAATATGGAAAAAATTATATTTTTCTTTTAGGAAAAATAAAAGTAATTATGGTATTACTTTTATTTGTCTTTTAAGAAAAATAAAATTTAAATTTGGTAAGAAAATTAGGGCAAAAACCCTAACAGTACAAAGTAAAAGTATTCAAGCCGTAGATTGAATATTTTTCATGATTAAAGCTGGACAACCTTGGAGATAGAACATTATTTGTCATGATTAAGTGTTGTTTATCAGTGCCAGTAGGTTAAATTGGCTGCAGAAACAACTGCCTATTTTATTCAATGTCTCATTGATGGTTAGAGACTGCATGATATGAGAAGTGGTTGAATTTCCCCCTATTATGATGATGCTAGTTCCAAGATGAAAATCCAGTGTAGTTGGAACCAATAACTGGAAAATCATCACAACGGTGAAACACATATCTATGTTCTATTATCACTTTAACATGTCAGTAACTTTGTTACTGTGTGAAATGAAGTTTGACATAAAAGTATAACTTGTTGAAAACAACTCTTATATTTAGAAGACCACCTATGTACAATAATTGCAAGTTCCGTTGATCTTGGGATCTGTGTCTAGACAGGATTGTATATCATAAGATTCAGAAAGTAATCTTTTAGACTTAATGGTCGTCCTAATTGTTATGGATGTTTCTATTTAGTTCTTTAGTTTTTCCTCAATGATGATTGGAGTATTTTGTATTAGATATGGGTCGACCTACTGATACTCGTGAACTGATTAGTCAGAGTAATTAGCTTGTAGTCTTTGTGATGGCTTCCGTGCGTCCACCACAATTCTGGTATCAGGTCCCTTACAAGTTTCTTCAGTTAATAATAGAAAAGTTTTATATAAGTGCAAAAGCTGAAGAATAAAAGTAAAGAAACAAGATATTTTATGTGGAAGCCTCCTTACTCAAAGGAGTAAAATCATGACCTACCCCAATAGAATTTCTAAATCACTTCACTAAAACAAGAGCAACTTTTGTTGTTTTTCTCTAGTTTAGTAAAATCTGTATTTGTCAACAAAAACTTCCAACACATGTTCAAATAACCAACACATGTTCAAATAATCATATGAATAATCAAATGAAATTTAAACTCTGTATTTATAACTTTGAACTTTTAACAATAAGTTCAACTCAACTTATGAACATCATCAAAATGAAGTTCAAATTATTTTCTGGAAAATAATAAAATCAAATGTTAAGAACCTCATAACAAGTTCAACCAACTTATGAACTATCAAAATGAAGTTTCAAGAACTTCAAACACAATTTCAAATAGTTGAAAAACTATCAATATAAAGTTCAAACTATTTTCTGGAAAAATAGTAAAACCAACTTTAAGAAAAGAGATGAAATAGAAAGATTCAAGTCCACCAAATTCATGGTGTGTCCTTAAGAAAATTATTTCCCTCAAGTACCTGAGGCTATGGAATTTATCCTCCCAGGATAAAATGAATTACTTTGATAGAATAGTGGTACCTCAAATTCTGTCGAACTACGAACGCACTCGACGACAACAAATCATAGCAGAGTTTTTTATGTAAGAAAAAAGAGTGTTTTTCTTCAAAATTTCTTCTCTATACCTAAGAAAAAATTCAGGTATTTATAACCATCCAAGTATTGTTTCACGAAGAGAAGCAATGATTCAGAAATGTGCACCCCTTCATAAAGGTGCAACTCTTCGGTAAAGGTGCAACCTTTGGAAAGGTTATAACCATCGAATCAGAAAAGGTGTCTATTCAAATTGCATCCTTTCTCTTGGTGTATTTTCGAAAAAAAAAAACACCTATTCATTTTTCATTTACACCTCTTAAAAATCCAATAATTTCCCACATGAATGGGGAATGACTATTTTATAAAAAAATTTATGGACAAGTGTATGATTTACAAGCAAAGACTAGTTGCATCTAGATAAGTGGGCTTTTCCTTGAACTTTTCATAGTTAACATGCATCGGATGTGCTCGGTCATCGGTAGATTTGATATATTTGAACCGTCGAACTTTAATCTACACCTAGACAACACAAGTCACACAACCAGCCTTTTACCATTTATAGTTCTCATGATTTTATTAGTTTCAGCCATAAACACGTCCTAATTTTAGGAGAGCATAAAGAATAGATCTTTACTAACATTCTCATTGAAGTGGCTTCCACTTCATCCTTACATAGGTGATTCCTAAACATATAATCCTATAGATCAAGCTATTTGATCAAACCCGCCAAACTTGGAAACCATTAAAAAAACTTCAAACCATAAGCCTTATCCTTGTTCTCTGAACATTATCTTCATCATGAGAATGGGTTGAGTATATTGACAATGTTGAATCGTCAGTCACAACTTTGTTTGATCTCCTTAAACTTAGCTCTTGGAATCTCCAGTCTACTAGGTAGAGTTACCGCCATGTTGACTTGTCCTGGGCGTTAAATCCATTTCTTTCGATGATCTCTCAACTCTCTCTCTAGATAGGCCTTTTTTGTAAGTGGATCCAACATATTATCCTTTGACTTCACATAGTCAACAATGATAATTTCACTAGAGAGTTGTTCTCTAACGATAATATTTCTCCGTCTTATATGAAGAGATTTACCATTGTAAGTCATGATCCCTGCCCTACCTATCATCGGATTATCACAGTGTATTCATACTAGTGCCAAAGGAGTGGGACAATAAGAAATATCTTTCAAGAAATTTTGAATCCATTGCCTCTTCACCGGCTTTATCTAACGTGATAAATTCATACTCCATTGTAGAGCGGGAAATACATGTCTGTTTGAACGATTTTTATGAGACTGCTCCTCCACCTAAAGTTATACATATGAACTCATAGATTTTACTTCATTCGATTTGGTGATTCAAAATTTGCATCACTATATCCGTCAATTACCACGCTGAATATTTATTATAATGCAAAGCATAGTCTTGAGTATGTTTTAGATACTCTAAAACTCTTTTTATTGCCATCCAAGGAGTTTGATTGGGATTACTTATGTACCGACTCAATTTACTAATAGCACATGCTATATCTGGTCACGTACAATTCATGATATACATCAAAATTTCCAATACTCTTGCATAGTCCAATTGTGAGTCACTTTCACTTTCATTCTTTTAAAGTGCAAAGCTCACATCTAATGGAGTCTTGGCAATATCAAAATCCAAATACTTGAATTTGTCGAGTACCTTTTCAATATAATGAGACTGTGATAACTCCAAACTTTGTGCAGTATTATGGATTCTTATCCCTAAGATCACATCTGAAACTCCAATATCTTTCATATCAAACTTGGTCTCAAGCATTCATTTCGTAGTATTTATGTCAGAAATATCTCTTTACTAATTGTTAACCTCCTATATTTATGTTTTAATAATGATAAAACTAATACGTGGACCTTAGTAGGACATTTCAAGATTACTAATGATGAAAGGATATCTCACACAAAGATATGAAGGATCAAAGAAGGGTAATTGAGAATGAAAGCAAACAAGAGAAACGACTCCAAAAGGGAAAACCATCAAATCATGGAGTTCTACGACATCTAAAATTATAGCAAGTAAATCGATCAAGCACAATAACAAAAGGATAAAGGATCACAATCCCGGAATCACGACATATCAAATCAATCAAGACTAAAAGCAAAAGGAAGGAAGACCACAACCTCTACATGGACATATCTAATATGGATATGTATAGCTGTGGAAGTTGCACCACATATGGACATATCTGATATGGACGTACTTTATAGTGACATACCTCAACAAGGAATCAATTTAAAATCCTTAATTGAGAAGAAATCTCTTGGGTTTCCTTACAAAGAGCAATGACCAAAAAAGATGGAGACTATAAAAGAAAAGACGAAAGGCTAAAGCACTCACACAACTTCAAGGAGAAATCTCAAATTGTCGCAATCTTAGTCTCACAAAGCTTTATAATCCTTAGTTTATAATAGTTATATAAAGAATAAGATCGAGTCAACTTTGTAATACAAACTGAAGCAGTGTCACAAGATTTGAAGAGCAAAATAAGTCTTCAAAATTTGTTTCTCATCATTGTACTCGAGCCCAACATTGAAAGATCTAAAAAAATGTTGAAACCCCAAAGGGACTGAAAGTAGACACCACATTAGTATTCCAAAAAAAAGATAAATCTTTGTGTCTTTACTTTAAATTCAATTATTTACTTGCTTGTTTATTTGAAATCTAAACTGTTTTGTGAAGCATACTGATCTGCAGGCAAGTCAACTGTGAGGGGTCACTATTCGACTCATAGAAATTTATAATTCATCCCCCCTCTTGAATTTCAATTGGTATCAGAGCAGGTCTCACCAGTATGTTGCTTAACCACACATGAGCAAATATTAAATGACAAACTATCAAATTCCAGGTGTTCTACTTCAAGATAGTCACTCCTCCACAAGATCACTATACTTTAATGGAAAACACTACTCCTACTGAAGAATACATTCAAAATCTTTATCCAATCAAATGACTACTAAGAATGGGTTGTCATTAAAAAGGGACCAAAGCCGATTCTAGGAATCAAAGACAAGCAAAAGGACAAAGAGAAAGAATCAAGCAGTACTGACGTAGAAGACTTTGAAAACTTTGAGGTCACCAAAAAACAACAAGAGGTAATCCAAACTAATGTACAAGCTATAAGTTTACTTATTTGTGCAGTTAGTGGAGAAGAATATGATAAAATATCAACCTGCAAGACTGTAAAAGAAATGTGGAACAAATTGGAGGTAACATATGAAGGAACCACCAAAGTCAAAAAGTCAAAGATCGCTGCCCTGATCAATAAATATGAGTTGTTTAAAATGGAAGAAAATGAGAATATGGAAATAATGTTTTCCAGATCCAGCAAGATTGTATGCAAACTAAAATCACTGGGGATGATCTATCCACAAAACCTGTAAGTTCGGAAGCTGATCTGAAGTCTCCCAAAAATCTTGAAACCAAGGCTGCAATCTTGGAAGATGGAGATCTTCATAACATGACATATGACGAGCTATGAGGTAATCTCATTGCAAATGAACAAAATTATATCAACAAATATTACAATGAGGAACAGATAAAACTAGTAGCCTTCAATGCCCTACCAACTGAATAAGAGGATATTTTGGAAGAAGCTAACAGTGAAGGAATATCTCTCATAAATCATGGAGTAGGGCAGATTATAAAACAGAGAACACAAAGATCCTAAAGAGCAAAAAATAATGATTCAACTAGAAATAATGATCGTTGTTATTACTGTGGAAGGCCTGGCCACTTCAAACAAAACTGTCCAGAATAAAGAATAAGATCGTTCAAAAAGAATCAAAATTTTAGAGCTTGGAGTGATAAAGATAAAGTCGAAGAAGAAATTAAAGTTGTCAACATGTGCTTCATGGCAACAGGTGAATCCAGAGAGGTAAGACCATACGATTATTGATAATTGTAATATTCTTGAATCAAATTTAGATATGATAAACGATGAGCTTCAAAAAGTTATAGATGAATATAATAAACTCGCTCAAGAGAAAAAATTTGCAAAGATTGATTTAAATGAAAACTCAAAAAGGAATGAAGAAACTATCGAATAGAGATCGAAGCATGTCAAATTGAAACTGACCTATTTCACAAAGAGTTTGATGATTTAAAGATACAATTGAATATAATTAAAAAATCAACAAGTCACAGTTTTGTAAGTTCAAACCCTTTTAAAAATAACTCAAGTTCCTCATCAGAATTATTTAAATCAGCCAAGACCCCTTTATCCTCTCGCAGACTTGTATGCTTTATCTGTGGACAGAAAGGGCTTAAATCCTACAGCTGTAGGCATAATCCTTAAATTGTGTGGGTTTGGAAGCCTAAAGGAAGCATATCTAACCACAAGGACCCAAGACCACTTGGTTACTTAAACAAAATTAACTATCTTATTTTCCAAAAACATGCATGCAAGATCTATAGGAAGGGAATATGGGTCATTGATAGTGGTTGTTCCAGACACATGACCTACAAGAAAGAAAATTATTTTGCTTTAAAGAAAATAATAGGGGATCAGTCAGATTCGGTGACAATGCTAGAGGCAACGTCATCGAAGTAGGATCAGTAAAGCTCACCTCGTCATGCGAATTTACTGAAGTATATCTAGTAGATGGCCTCAAACATAACTTGCTTAGCATCAGTCAGCTGTATAATGCCAGATTTGGAGTTTCATTCAAAGCTGAAAGTTGCCCTATCAAATATGACAAAAGAGATATCTCTCTCATCGGTGAACCCATTAATAATATTTATATTTTATATAGTCCTGACTTTGCTACCTTAACCTTCATCGTTGTGCAAACCAGTGATATTTGATTATGGCATAGAAAGCTTGGGCATGCTAGTATGCATATCATCGAGAAACTGTCTAAACTGGAATTGGTGAAAGGTCTGCCTAAATCCAAGTTTGAAAAAAATTACATCTGTGATGCTTGCCAATTAGGTAAACAGACTCGGACATCATTCCAAGCCAAAGACATTGTTTCTACTACCAAACCACTACAAATAATGCACATGGATTTATTTGGCCCCACCAAGATTGAAAGTATTGGTGGAAAGAGATATGTTTTCATTGTAGTTGATGATTTCTCATGTTTTACTTGGTGATGTTTCTTGCTCATAAACACGAGGCTTTCACAACTTTGAGATCTTTTGTAAAAAGGTACAAAGAGAAGCTGGAAACTTCATCACTTTTGTTCACAATGATCACGGAAGAGAATTTGAAAACAAGGTGTTTGAGGAGTACTGTGCTCATAACGGATACTATTAGAACTTCTAATCACCTTAGTCTCCTTAGCAAAATGGTGTAGTAGAGCAAAAGAATCGGTTTCTTCAGAAAACTGCCAGGACCATGCTATTAGAACATAATTTCTCAAATCACTTTAGGCGAAAGTAGTAAGCACAATATGCCACATCATTAACAAATTCCTGATTAGACCTATTCTAAAAAAGACACCTTATGAGCTCTGAAGAGGAATGATGCCCAACATTAGCTATTTCCATCCTTTTGGATGCAAATGCTTTATTCATAACAATGGTAAGAATAACTTGAGAAAATTTGATCCACGAAGTGATGAAGGTATTTTCCTTGGGTATTCTCTCACTAGTCATGCTTACAGAGCTTACAATAAAAGAACTTTATGTGTTGAACAATCTACGCATATTGTATCTGATGAATCTAACCACCCCCTATGAGTTTAAGTATTGATGAAGAACAGCTGAGTAATCTACAATCTGGAGGAAATTGTAGCACAACCTCTGAGTCATCACAAGACAAGTCGATGATATCCCCTCCGAAGTCAATTTCTATGATAGAAATAGTAAAACTGAGTGTTCTAAAGAAGGTGTTGATTATGATAAAACCTTTTCCCCCGTAGCAAGGTTAGAATCAATTCAAATTTTATTAGCCTTTGTTGCTTTCAAATGCTTTAAGTTATATCAAATGAATATAAAAAATGTCTTCTTAAATGGTTTTATTCATGAGGAAGTTTTTGTAAAACAACCTCCGAGATTTGAAAATCCATCATATCCAAATTATGTTTTAAAATTGTCAAAAGCACTCTATGGGCTCAAACAAGCTCCAAAGGCTTGGAATGATATATTGAGTACTTTCTTACTAAATAACAATTTTCAAAGAGATAAAATTGATACAAATCTGTTCATACAAAAGCTTGATCCAAATCTTCTTATTGTACAAATTTAAGTTGATGACATCATTTTTGGTAGTTCTAACATCTCTCTGTGAGAATTTCGCTAATTTGATGAAAGGAAAATTTGAAATGAGCCTTATGGGAGAGCTCACATTCTTTTTGGTCTTACAAATCAAACAAACTCCCAAAGGTACCTTCATCAGTCAAGATAAGTATACGAATGAACTCATTAAAAAGTTTGGTATAGAAAAAGGAAAGGCCTATGGAAATCCATTGAGTCCATCCATAAGACTTGATTCATACTCGTCTGGAAAAGATGTTGATGAAAAAATGTACATGGGAATGATTGGATCTCTACTCTATTTGACCGCCAGTCGACCAGACATCATGTTTAGTGTATGTAAGTGTGTCAGGTTCCATTCGACTCCCAAAGAGTCCCGTCTGAATGCCGTCAAAAGGATCATTCGATACCTCATTGGAACTCAAGACATTGGACTATGGTACCCTTGTTCTTCCTATTTCTCTTTAATTGGGTATTCAGACGCTGACTTTGCAAGAGATAAAAGTAATAGAAAAGGTACTAATGGAACGTGTCAAATTCTTAGTGATGCCCTAATTTTATGGTACAGCAAGAAGCAAACTTCAGTTGCCCTTTCAACAACTAAAGCTGAATACATAGTCGTTGGAAGTTATGGCACTCAAATTTTATGGATTATGCATCAACTACTTAATTTTAATTTGTCTTTTGAATCTGTTCCCATAGTGTAATAACACCAACGTTATTATTTTATCTAAATATACCATGCATCATTCTAGGGCCAAACATATTGATATTAAGCATCATTTTATTAGGGATCATGTAGAAAATGGCAATTTTTCATTAATTTTTGTTGACTCTGAAAATCAATTGGCTGATATTTTTACAAAACCTTTGTTGGAAGACAGATTTTGTTACCTTAGAAAAAGATTTGGTATTCTCAGTATTAATGAATTATGAGCTTTATTTTTGGAGAAAAAAATTTTACTTGTTCTAATTTTCTCGTCATATTTTTACCAAAAAATTGGTTTTTATAAAGGAAGTAATCATTATTCTCACTGATATTTGTGCGACCTATACCGCTTCTACATCCTCTTAGCTTTCCAAAACCTCCCCCCAACACCCTTTCACTTTCTTCAGTCACCTTTTCCCACACGCCTCTTCATCTTTCCCTCCTTTATCTTTTCAAATAGTCGCCTACATCCCTCTCTTTTCCTTAGCTCTCTTAATCATCCTCTCTTCTCTCTCTCTAACCCTTTAAAATTCATCTTCCATCTTCTTCCATGACTAGAACTTATTCAATTGCAAACATGTCAAAATTTTCTCCCAAAGCCCTCTCCGACAGTCCTATTCTCTTTTCTGAGTCCTCTGACAAATGCTCGATGGGCTCTCAATTAACTCTCATTAAAATATGATATCCTACTTCCAGTACAACCCCCTCTTCGAAGAAACCTCGTCCAAACTCTCTCAACTCTCTCCTTCCAGAAGACATGTTCTCACAAAGACAAATTCTCCGCCTTTAAAAGTTACTCTATCATACCCGAACGTATTATCAATCTCCCTAAATTGAAAGATTCCTTCTGTAATGTCAGTAACTTCTTTAAGTTTTAATATTTATCCCTAGTTTTCGTCTCTATGGACTTTTAATTTATGAGGATCCAATCCACATGTTTTAGGTTAATCTCTGTCTCTCTCCCAATAGTAGTGAACTCAAGACTCTTGTGCTTGGCACAAGAATCATTTTGAATGATTTTTGGTTCAAAAATGCCTTTGATACAAAGTTCTCTAGTGAAATTGGTTTTATGAATGGTAACTGGCCCGATGGTTTTGAGGTTATCTTTGAAGAAGCCAAAAAGTCATGTCTGACCCTAACTCTGTTTCAACCAATTTTGGTCCCCTATCCCTATGCATCAAGTTTTGCATCATGGCCCATATAATTGCTACTACATTTATCCCACAGAAAAGGATCCCTTAGCAATATTACTGATCATGATGATTTTGTGTTGTATTATCTGGTTAAGAAGATCAAAATCAATTGGGCAACTTGGATTCGTGACATATTTGAGAGTGCAACAAATGTTCATGCCTCAGTCATTTTGCCATATGGTCTGCTTATTATTCGGATTCGTTTGTACTACTCAATTGATCTCTCTAGTTACCCCCAGTGGAAGTTGTTGCTACATATGAGTCCAAAATCTTTGCTAGTAAGGGCTATATTTTTGTTGAAGATGAATGGTGCAAGAAGGAGTCTGCCCGGGAAAAGACCGAACTCTCCAAGGTAAGCAAATTTGTTCCCTATGACTACTGTCTTGAAGGAACTGGAGGAAATTAAGGATCGCTTCAAAGCCGTCATGGAGGGTGTTATGCTTCTGCAGGAATCAACTTCCAAACTTTTGGACCTCGAGAAAAGCACCAACACAGACATAGGCATGGTTTAATTGGATCTTGATGGGTACAAACAGAAGGGTATCAAGTTGTTTACTCAAGTGTTCACCCACATAAATTCCCTCAAGACACAAGTCCACTCCTCTAATGATGATCTAGCCATATCCGTTCAGAATTTCTACTGCTCCTTCTTCAAGAACGTTGAAAAATAGTATGATATTTTTTGTCATAATATTCACAATACCCTAACCTACTTTCTAAGAAAGCGGTGAATGATGATTTTTTTATTCAATAGGGGGTCTTGTCCCTTGTTTTGCTGGGTTGTATGATGATATTTTTTAACACTATCTGCCACACTTTTTTTTGCCTAGTACTTGTTAGTTAATAGATTATATCTTTGCTATTTGTCTACTTCCTTTCTTTTGCTGCTCTATGGTTCTATTTTAATTATTCCAAACGGAGAATAAAGACAGGAACATCAGAAGTTCCTACAAATTAAGGAGATCAATTTAACTATCAATAAGTAAGAGTCGACTGAAAGTGCCAACAATTCAGGGGGAGCAAGTCGACTATCAATAAGTAAGAGTCGACTGATACTTATGAAACTTGGTATAGCAAAAATGTTTACAAGTCTGGGGAAGCACGTCTACTACTGTAACAGACCGGGAAGTTAACTGATATTTATAATTATTTGTCATTATCAAAAAGGGGTAGATTGTTAGCCTCTTATATTTAAGTTTTAATAATTACAAAACTAATGAGTGGACTTTCGCAGGACATTTGAAGATTGCTAATAATGAAAAGATATCCCATACAAAGATATGAAAGATCAAAGAAGGGTAATTCAGAATGAAAACAAACAAGAGAGCCAACTCCAAAAATAAAAAACCATCAAATCATAGAGATCTATGGCATCAAAATATTGTGGAAAGCAAATCACTCAAGCACAAGAATAAAAAGATGAAGGATCACAATCCCGGAATCACAGCATATCAAATCAGTCAAGACTAAAATCAAAAAGAAGCAAGACCATAACCTCTACATGAATTTAATACGGATATGTATAGCTATGGCAGTTTCACCACGTATGGACATATCTGATATGGGCGTACTTTATGGTGTCATACCTCAATCAAGGAATCAATTCCATATCCTTGATAGAGAATAAATCTCTTGGGTTTCATTACAAAGAGCAATTATAGAAGAAATTGGAGACTATAAAAGAAAAGACGAAAGGCTAAAGCACTTACGCAACTTCAAGAAGAAATCTCAAAGTATCTCAATCTTAGTCTCACAAAGCTTTGTAATCCTTAGTTTACAATAGTTATATAAAGAAGAGGATAACGTCAACTTTGTAATACAAACTAAAGTTGTGTCATAAGATTTAAAGAACAAAATAACTCTTCGAAAATTGTTTCTCATTATTGTACTCAAGCCCAACATTGAAAGATCTAAGGAAACGTTGAAACCCAAAGGGACTGGAAGTAGGCACCAGATTGGTGTTATGAATTAGGATAAATCTTTGTGTCTTTACTTTAAATTCAATTATTTACTTGCTTATTTATTTCCAATCTAACCTGTTTTGTGAAGCATACTGATCTGCAGGCAAGTCAACTGTGAGGGGTCAGTAGTCGACTCACAAAAAATTTTAATTCACCCCCTCCCTCTTGAATTTCACTAATGATCAATATATTATCCACATATAAACAAACAATGACCTTGTTATTTGGAGTGTCTTTAATGTAAACACATTTATCATATTCTTTTATCTTGAAACCTTTGTCAACATAGTTTGGTTAAATATTGTATGTTATTGTTTGGGTGCTTGTTTTAGTCCATAAAGTGACTTAACAAGTTTGCACATTTTCTTTCTTTACCAGGAACCACAAAACCCTCATTTTGTTCCATGTAAATTTCTTCCTCTATTCTCCATTTTGGGATGTTGTTTTCATATTCATTTGATGGATTTCAAGAACATATATCACCGCTAAGGCAACTAACATCTGAATTGACATTATCCTTGCTACATGCGAGCATGTATCAAAATAATCAAGGCCTTCTTTTTGTTTAAAGCCTTTCACTAAAAGTCTTGCCTTGTAAGATCCATTTAGAAATTAAAGGTTTATTTCCTAGAGGAAGATCAACCAATTCCTAACTGTGGCTGTTCAAGATTGAATCAATCTCACTATTGACTACCTATTTCCAAAAGGAAGCGTCGAAAGACGACATCGCTTGTTTAAATGTTTGGGGATCATTTTTAAGAAGAAATATTACAAAATCAGATCCAAAGGACATTGAAGTTCTTTGATATATACTACGCCTTGGATTCTCATCATTAAGTACATTTTCATTTGGTTTATCTCGTGGTCATTTAGACCCTCTACTAGACTGCTAATGTTCAGTTTTATACGAATAAATGTATTCAAAGAACTCAATATTATCTCATTTAATTACTATATTATCATTGATATCCGAATGTTTGGATTTGTGAATCAAAAATTGACATACTTTACTATTTTTAGCATATGCAATGAACACGCAGTCTATAGTCTTAGGTCCTATTTAACCCTTTTAGGCATTCGAACTTGGAATTTCGCTAGACACCTCCACACTTTAAAATATTTCAAGTTAGGTTTCCTTCCTTATCATTTTTCATATGAAATTTAAAGTATCTTACTATGGTGTACTCTATTGAGTATTCATTTAGATGTAAGGATAACTTTCCCCTACAAGTTTTGCGGTAAACTCGAACTTATGAGTAAGGCATTTATTATTTTTTTTAATATTTGATTTTTTCTTTAAGAAATCCCATTTTATTGAGGTGAATATGATATAGTAGTTTTGAAGGACAATTATATTTTCTACACATATCTCTGCAAAAGAAGATTTATATTCTCCACTCTTATCACTTCTTATCGTTTTGATCTTTTTATCCAACTGATTTTCAACTTCTGTTTTGTATTGCCTAAATGTGTCCATTGCTTCATCCTTAACATTTAGCAAATAAACATAATAATATCTAGTGCAATTATCAATAAAAGTTATAAAATACTCTTTTCTATCACGAGATGATGTTGACTTCATAAATGTCTGTGTGGATTAAATCTAAGGGATTGGAATTCCTTTCAACAGACTTATACAGATGATTCACATACTTTGATTCCACACATGTTTAACACTTTAATTTATTGCACTCAAAGTTAGGTAAAACTTCTAAGTTAATTATATTTTGCAAAGTTTTGTAATTGGAATGTCCTAAACATTCATGCCACAATTCATTTGACTTAAGAAAGTAAGAAGAAGCCTCAGCTTTCTTTATTTCAACACCCATTACATCAAGTTTGAAAAGGCCCTCATTGAGGTATCCCGTTCTTGCATATGTTTCATTCTTACTTATTATAACTTTCTCTGAAACAAGCACACACTTAAAGTCAATTTTAATGAGAAGTGTTGTTGACACTAAGTTATTCCTAATAGTAGAAACATGGAGATCATTGTTGAGAGTCAATATCTTGCCGAAAGTCATTTTTAGGAATATATTTCCAAGTCCTTCAACTTTGGCTGTTGCATTATTTCCCATGAAGATCAGTTCTTTGGGAACAATGGCATCATAAGTAGCAAAAAATTCTTTGTCCGCACAAACATATCTAGTGAATTATGAATCAAACCACCATTCATTTGTATATCCAACTAGATTGAACTCAGTGATCATAGTACACAAATTTTCAATCTTTCCCATTGTTTCCAACATGCTTTTCTAATCTCTTTTCTTGTTCTTATTTAAAACTTGATTATTTAGAGATTTGTGGCCAATATCACTACAATTTTAGCACTTGCCTTTGAACGTTTTCTTGTTTTGCTCTATATCTTGTCCAAAAGACTTATTTATCTTCTTATTATTTAGAGCATTATCCTTAATTGTATTTGCAACCATTATTGATGATTTCTCATTCAACTCATTATTTTCTTCTATCTTGAGACGACGCACAAGATCTTTCAAACCAGATAATTAATTTTAAGTCATTATTTTTTTCGAAATATGAGGATCTATACTTATGAACATTTGTATTTCAAGTTTGGTCAGCCAAAATGACATTATTTGCAATCATTCTTCAAAGTTCACACCAAAATATTTTTTCGACTTCTCTATCGTTTTAATTGCTAGAGCAATATCAGAATGACTTAATAATGCAACATTGTTTGCCATTGGGATAACAACATTCACAATCGAATCAATTTATTATTCAGTTTCAGTCGTCATTTTTCTGTCAATCTTTGACACACACTTTAGTATTTTAGAATACTAACATTAAAGACTTTAATCTTTATCCAACTTGTTTCTAGTCAATAATGAAGTTTTTATATCTTTAAATCATCAACCGAATGAACTTTAAAATCTGACGAAGTTTTTATGACTTTAAATAAGAATCCAATTCCAACAGAGTAGAAACCCGTAGGTTTAAACTTCAAAAATCAATACAGAGAGTTTATCGTATTGGTGAAGTTTTAATATTCTTCGAATCGAATTCTCGATGAAGTTTTTATATCCTTCTAATCGGGGGAGTAGAAATCAAAAGATTTTAATCTCCACAAAATCAAACCCAATACAGATTAACCAAGTACTTGATTTATAAATGGTGATAAAAAAAAATTTCCTTTCTCTAAATAAGCACAAAAAAATATTTTTTGTGATTTCCTTAAGATTGTTGTTTTTCTCGGGTTCAGTAAGATCTATTTTTCAATAAAAACTTCAAACACAACAACAACAACATACCCAGTGAATTCCTACCAAGTGGGATCTTGGGAGGGGGGAATGTACTCAGTCTATACCACTACCTCCGAAAAAGTAGAAAGACTATTTCTGATAGACCCTTAGCTCAAGACATAGAGATAGTAAATAAGGTTGTACTAAAACATAAAACATGAAATAAGATGAAACAATAGAAATAAAGTACCCAAAAAGTAGTACGATACACTAACCAACTGCAAGCACCCACCTCCCCCAACCCACCTAACTAGAGGCTCCATCCCATGAGCAAAGTCCTATAACCACTATCAGGCTACCCCTAAGCGCACCTAACTACTGGGTATGCACTAACCTTCTACCCTAGTCCGTCTTCTCAAAACTTTCCTAGCTAGGGTCATGTCCTCAGTAAGTTGTAACTGCTCCAAGTCCTGTCTAATCACCTCCCTCCAGTATTTCTTCGGCCTACATCTACCCCACCTAAAATTATCCAAAGCTAACCTCTAGCACCTTCGAATTGGGGCAACTGTTCCTCTTCTTATCACATGCCCAAACCATCTCAACCGCACTTTTTGTATTTTGTCCTCCTCTAAGGCCACTCCCACCTTTATTCGAATAACCTCATTCCTAACCCTATCACCCCTAGTAAGTCTATACACCCTATGCAACATTCTCATTTCTGCCACCTTCAACTTTTAGATGTGAGAGTTCTTGACTGGCCAATACTTTACACCATACAACATGGCCAGATGAACTGCTACTCTATAAAATTTATCTTTAAGTTTAGGAGGCACCTTCTTATCACACAACACTACTAAGGAAAGCCTCTATTTCATCCACCCCACCCCAATATGGTGTGTGACATCTCATCAATCTCTTAATTTTCCTGAATCATAGACCTAGGACACCTAAAACTATCCCTTCTACAAACAACCTGCGAATCCTACTTCACTACCACCTTATCCTCTTGAGTCACATCATAGAACTTACATTCTAAGTGCTCTATATTGGTCCTACTCAATCTATACCCTTTATATTCTAGTGTTTGTTACCAAACCTCTAAATTATCATTAACATCTCTCCGAGTATCATCAATCAAAACTATATCATCCGCAAAAATCATACATCATGGCACCTCTCCTTAAATATGTCAAATCAAAACATACATCACTACGGTGAAAAGAAATAGACTAAGTGTTGATCCCTAGTGAAACATTGTCAAAATAAAAAAAAGCTCTAAATCCCTCCCACTGTCCTCACCCGAGTCTTCGCTCTATTAAACATGTCCTTAATCGCTTTGATGTATGACATCGCTTTCTCTAGGTCGATGAACGCCATGTGAAGATCTCTATTTCTCTCCCTATATATCTCCAATAGTCCCCAAACCAGGTGAATTACCTCTGTCATCGAACGGCTGGGCATAAATCCAAATAGATTCTCTAAAATAGACACGTTCTTCCTTAGCCACCCTCTCCCAAATCTAAGGAAGAACGTGTCTAAATGACAAGTCCACATTCTATGCTCTATGATTTCACATGAATTTCATGTTATTGTTATGTGTTGTTGTTGTGATATGAATGAGCATGATATTAAAGCTATGCAAGTATATACATGTTGTATGCATTCCATTCCATGTATAAGAAGTTAAGCATCATGTATAGTATGAAATCCCCTACTTATGATATTATGAATTTTGGACTCTACTCTTATGATCAAGTCAGTCATGTGTGTCAGTTTCCTTCTATCGAGTCCTGGGGGTACTTTTACCCGAAAAATATAGTTGTGTGCCTAGAGACATGTCATGATTTCACGATACCCTCAGTCAAGCCATGTTCCATAGAACTCAGATAGTCATATGACTCAGGAAAGTTCAGTAACTCAGTTAATCTCAGCTAATCTCAGTAATCTCAGTACTCAGTGATATCAAAAACATCAGAAATTCTAGTGTTATCTATAACTTCAGTAATCTCCGTAATTCAGTACTCTCAGAAATTTCAAGAACTCAATACTCAGTAAGATCAGTGCTCTCATAAACTCAGTTTAGCTCTGCTAAACAATCCAACTAACATCAGTTCAGTTCATTAAATCAGTTCAGTGTCTTTCAGTTGGGAGTAGGATTCATCACCGAGTGAACCCAAGGATGGGGACTCACCTGTCATAGTCATAGGGTGTGATTCCTATAATTAATACTTGCATTC
>NC_061111.1:155097303-155143489 GCF_002878395.1 Capsicum annuum | reverse complement strand
TACCCATAGGGCTAATGCATCTCCTTTGAGTTTACCTGATAGCAGGGAAGACAGAATGTTCTCCAAAATAAAGTAGTGTTTACTCACATGTTGTCTCTACCCATGGCATGGTATTGACACCCTTCCAGCTAAGGTTATAGGTTAGAACCCAACCAATTCAGTTCTGGGGCATGTCGATTAAATTATTACCTCATACAGTCTCAATTTCAGTCTCAGTTTCAGTAATAAACTCAGATAGTTCTTCAGAATATCAGAACTTAGACTGTCAGATACAGTCGCTCAGCATCAGTTACATTAGTTATGCTGATCATCACATTTATCAGTTATATCAATCATCATAGCTACATTATCAGTATTTAGTTTCAAAACTATTAGACACAGTCAATCAGACCAATTTTTTATAATTTGAACTGTCAGAAATAGTCATTCATCTATTCAGTACCCCAGTATCAGTGAAGTTATATCATTAGTAATCAGACTCAGTAGTCAGTATCACCACGAGTTCAGCTACAGTTGCTTATACATGTATGTATTCTTACATTCATATTAGTCAGCATTGTTCATGCATATAACTCTTTGCATTTTTCCTACCTCACTCGTATACTTAATACATTCAGTCATACTGACGCATTTGCGCTATGGTGCTTTCTCTTATGTTACACCATAGGTTCAGAGGCATGACCTCCAGATCAGCAGTAGATTCCAGTAATAGTAGTCAGAGTTAGAAGTAAGTCCTCATCTTTCGAGGACACGATGATTTCATTACTATTTTAGTTTTAAGTTTATTTCAATAGTTGAAGTTAGTTAGGGATATGTCCCATCAACTCCTTTTCCAGACAACTTAGAGGCTTTCCAGACTATAGTATGTCAGATAATTGTTTTAGATTTGTTTTGGTATGGTTATACCATTTTCAGATATTGTTCTTATCAGATGTTTATTCAGTTGAACCTTATAGCTATTCAGTACATGTTTCCGTATTTTTATGTGATATTATGCAGTATACAGGTACAAATATCAGTCATGGGTTAGCTTGTGGTCCTTTGGGGTCATAAGCACCGTGTAGCATTTCGGTTCAGAAAATTGGGTTGTTACAAACTTGGTATAAAGCCTAAGGTTCAATAGAGTCCTAGGAAGTATAAAAGCCACATCTAGTAGAGTCTTGTACATGCGTGTGTTGTGCACCACACTTATGTACAGGAGACCATGAGATGTTTTAGGAACAGTTTTCCTTCTTTCAGTATTCATGTCGTGCCAATGAGCGAAAGCTCTAATTAATATCTCAATCTAATTCACTTCTTTCATTAATATCTCAATCTAATTCACTTCTTTCTTTCATTTATAGAACATGTCTTCAAAAAAGACTAGTGAAAGAAGAACCAACAGTCAGTCAATACCTCATCCCGTCCAAGCAGATTCCCTGGATGAGCACGTCTCTCATGTAGAATTCAGGACTGCATTCACTACTCTAGCCATTTCAGTTGTAGCTAAGAATGAACGGCCATCCACTGTTGCGACCAACCCATAAGCCAATATTGCTACATCTAGATTCAAGATTTCACCCGAATGAATCCTCATCTATTTACCATTTCCAATTCTAAAGAGGATCCACAGGAGTTCCTCGATCAAGTTCAGAAAGTCACAGACATCATGAGAGTGACTTCCAGTAAGAGTGTAAAGTTATCCACCTATCAGCTACAAGATATAGCCCATACGTGGTTTTAATAGTGGAAGTAGATAGGGGTACAGATACAGAGCCCATAGAGTGGGAAAAGTTTGCTATAGCTTTCTTAGATAGGTTCTTTCCTATAGAGCAGAAGGAGGCTAAAGTGTTAGAGTTCATTAATCTCAGGAAAGGTACGAGGAGCGTAAAAGAATACTCCCTTAAGTTTACCCAGTTAGCCAGGTATGCTCCTCATGTAGTGGCAGATAGTATGTCCAGAATAAATAAGTTTGTGTCTGGGGTATCAGGTAGAGTAGTTAAGGAGTGCTGGAGAACAATGTTAATTAGTGATATGAACTTGTCTAGGTTGATGTTCTATTCTCAAAAGATTGGGGAGCATAAGCTTAAAAAGAAAGAGAGAGAAAATAAGAGGGCTAGAACAGGTAGTTACAGTTCTTCTCAGCCGAGGTCAGGGGGTAGCGAAAGCAAAGTTCTTACCCATCCTCTTTGTCAGGCTTGTGGTAAGCGTCATAAGCATGTGTGTAGGGCAGACAATGATGTATGCTTTTGGTGTGGCAAGCCAAGCCACAAGATACGAGACTATAGAGTTATATCGTAGAGTTATAGACTTTAGACCCGTCATGATCCAGAAAGTTTCCCTAACCCAGATTTAGGTACGCTACATATTTTTCATGTTCATGGTATGCATTGTTAGATCTCTTTTTCTCATTTGAGCTTATGTTTCAACATGAGTTAGTTAGTAAAATCAGCAAGTCAGTTTAGAAATCGAGCAGTTAGATTTGTATGGTTTGTTTTCTCATCCTTGCATCTATTCATGCTATCCAAAATATCAGAGTATGTAACTATTCCATGGTAGAACCTCCTAGTAGTTACAAGTTCAGTTCAGCTCATGTATCATGCATTAGTTTCAGACTCTCGAAGTTCAATTAATCGAACCCAGCATTCTATCCCAGTTTAGTAATCAGGCCCTAAAACTCAGTTCAGTCTCAGATTTGCTATGCCATAGTATGCAATTATCAGATCTCTCTTATTTGTCAGTACCTCAATTTACCAAATCTTTCAAAATCATATTACATGCATAGTACTTCATTTTCAAGTAATACAGTCTCCATGAATCCATGCTCAGTCATCTCATGGTACTCAGTTAATCCTTAAGTCCAATGTATAATATTCGATAGTCTCAGTTCATTTATTCCGACCAAGTTCAGTTTAGTCTTATATGCCTAGTGTTCATTTCTTAGCATAAGTTAGTCAGTCTAGCTAGAAAATCAGTTTAACAGATATGCAGTCAAATTTGGTAGGGGTTGTTCTCCCATCTTTCCATCCAGCCATACTAACGGACATCTCGAGGATGTAACCATCTCCAAGATAGAGCATACTAGTATATGCAAGATCATCTTAGTTTATATATCATGTCTCAGACACGGATTCCATACACTTAGTCATAATTCAGTCTTGCATACCCAACATTCAGTTCTAGTATTAGTCCCAATTACAATCTTAGTTATGATATATGCTTCAGTCTAGTAATCACCTTAGTTTATGTGTCATGCCTCAGTTTCAGATCTCAGATAATCAGTCACGATTTCCTACCTAGGTGCCTTGTGCATCGCCTCAACTTTCTCAATATCTTGGCAAAGTTAGCCCAGCATCCTTCAAGGGACATAGTGTCCCAAGGGGGATATACACTATAGCCCCCAAAATTTCATGATTTAAACATGTCATTTTCTTTGATGAACCTATCTTAGAGAAAGTGTTACTTATGAGCCGACCCTTTAAATCCAAAACTCAGCAGTACGCCATGTGCTCAATGTTTCAGTTCAGTTCACGATACTCTATCCATGTCACGCAATATAGACTCAGTTCAGTTTATGCATTACGTTCTAGACTCAGTTATGTTCTCATGTTCCCTCTCATACATATTGAGTAATTAATCTCAGACTCATCAGTATTTTCAGTTCAAGGTAACAGTCTTCTTTGAGCTTACTTGTTTTCATGATTAGGTTTCAATACCAAACTTGGTATTCAGTTCCATGCTTCATTTTTAGTTCAAACTTAATATCTTTACCATTGCATGTTTAGTCGCATAATCATGAGTCATTTTAGTTGTGTACTCACACATTAGATATGTGTGATCAATTTATCAGTACTTTTAGTCATGCATTCATGTATCATGCCAGTCATATAATCATGCATCAAATATGCATGAATTCATCTTATCAATATCTGTATTAGATATTCCTTCTACTTCTGAGAAACTTAGTTCACCAGAACACTCAATCCTTCATTCAAAAATCAACTACCATGTATCAGATATGCATGTTTAGTATAAATCATTTTATTTGTCACGTCATTCATGAGATCATGTTTCAGTCATTTATGTTCAGCTTATTGTTTCCCCTCTCAGTCAGTTTCATTCGAGGATGAATGTTTCCAAGGGAGAAATATTATAATACCCCGTATATTTCTAAGCTAGAAAATAAACCATTGTTCCTACGTATGAAACCTCCTATCCTGTGATTCATGTTTGAGTAAATGAATTAGGATAAGTATCCTAGTGATAACAGAGCTTATGATGTGTTAATCATATTCATAAGAGTCACTTAGAGTAAGCCAAGCTAAGAACTTTTGAATCCACCAAATTTTCGTGTGTGATTTCACATAGGTCATCTTTGAACAAGCATAACTTGGTTTATAGTTGGTATTTTGACAGATTTATACCCTTCAAATTGTATATAATATAATAATATTTCCATCAATACAAAATTTGCCTAAAACGGACACCCGATGAAGAAGTTATGACGATTTAAAGTTTCAGCAGTGTCATTTCAGCCAGTGGCGCATTGTGCCATAAGCCAAACTGACGTTTGTCAATTTCCAATGTATCTCCATGATTCCACCATATTGAGGTGATTTTCTAGGTCATAAACAAGTGGCAACACAATGTCTCTACATCGCGCCAGGGGCCCAGCCCAAATTGGAAATTTTTTATAGAAATTAAAAGACGCATCTAAAGGGGTATTTGGGTCATCTTCCCACCCCTATATAAGCTCCCAAACACGGAATTAAGCCATTATTTCACCAAAACATACTCTTTTTCATTAAAATCCTCTCAAAAAAATATTAGGGTTTTAATTGGGGGATTCAAGTTCAAGCAAATTCTACCATCAAATTCTAAGAATCTCTTCGTCAATCTTCACTAAATCAAGAACTAAGGTATGCGTATGTTCATTCATGGACTCCTTTTATCCATGAAGTTCAAGAACCCTATTTTAAACTATATACCATGCTTGTTATGTTTTGATTTGATTGTTGATCTTGTTTATGTGTTGAATGATGTCAAGATAGAATCTTTATGGGTTTGTATGAAACTAGGATGGCATGTTAGTTGAAATATATGAACTTTGGGTGATATGGGTTGTTGAATTCATGAATAAACCTATGCCCAAAGTGGTGCATGTAAGGTGTTTGATAAAATGCCTAGGATGATAGAATTCATGTCCCATGATTCAATAGTGCTTAAATGACAAGTCCACGTTTTATGCTCTATGATTTCACATGAATTTCACGTTATTATTATGTGTTGTTGTTGTGATATAGAATGAGCATGATATTGAAGCTATGCAAGTATATACATGTTGTATGCATTCTATTCCATGTATAAGAAGTTGAGCATCATGTATAGTATGAAATCCCCTACTTATGATATTGTGAATTTTGGACTCTACTCTTATGATCAAGTCAGTCATGTGTGTCAGTTTCCTTCCATCGAGTCCTGGGGGTACTTGTACCCAAAAAATATAGTTGTGTGCCTAGATCCATGTTATGATTTTACGATACTCTCATTCAAGCCGTGTTTCATAAAACTCAGATAGTCATATGACTCAAAAAAGTTCAGTAACTCAATTAATCTCAGCTAATCTCAGTAATCTCAATACTCAGTGATATCAAAAACATCAGAAATTCTAGTGTTATCTATAACTTCAGTAATCTCCGTAATTCAGTACTCTCAGAAATTTCAAGAACTCAATACTCAGTAAGATCAGTGCTCTCATAAACTCAGTTTAGCTCTGCTAAACAATCCAACTAACGTCAGTTCAGTTCATTAAATCAGTTCAGTGTCTTTCAGTTGGGAGTAGGATTCATCACCGAGTGAACCCAAGGATGGGGACTCACCTGTCATAGTCATAGGGTGTGATTCCTATAATTAATACTTGCATTCTAGAACTACGTAGACAACGTAGGTTGAGATGTCCCTACCCATAGGGCTAATGCATCTCCTTTGAGTTTACCTGATAGCAGGGCAAATGGAATGATCTCCAAAATAGAATAGTGTTTACTCACATGTTTTCTCTACCCATGGCATGGTATTAACACCCTTCCAGATGGGTTTACAGGTTGGAACCCAACCAGTTCAATTCCGGGGCATGTCGGCTAGATGATTACCTTCCACAGTCTCAATTTCAGTCTCAGTCTCAGTTTCAATAATAGACTCAAATAGTTTTTCAGAATATCAGAACTTAGACTATCAAATACAGTCGCTCAGCATCATTTACATCGGTTATTCCGATCATTAAAGTCATATCAGTTATCATAGCTACATTATCAGTATTCAATTTTAGAACTGTTAGACACAGTCAATCAGATAGTTCTTCATAATTCAAACTATCAGAAATAGTCATTCATCTATTCAGTACCTCAGTATTAGTGAAGTTATGTCATCAGTAATCAAACTCAGTAGTCAGTATCACCACGAGTTTAGTTATAGTTGCTTATGCATGTATATATTCTTATGTTCATATTAGTCAGCATTATTCATGCATATAACCCTTTGTATTTAGCCTACCTCACTCGTATACTCAGTACATTCAGTCATACTGATGTATTTCCGCTATGGTTATTTCTGTTATGTTACACCATAGGTTCAGAGACACGAGCTCCAGATCAGCAGTAGATTCCAGTAACAGCAGTCAGAGTTAGAAGTAAGTCCTCATCTTTTGAGGACACGATGATTTCATTACTATTTTAGTTTTAAGTTTATTTCAGTAGTTGGAGTTAATTGGGGACATGTCCCATCAACTCCTTTTTTAGACAGTTTTGAGGCTTTCTAGACTATAGCATGTCAGATAGTTATTTCAGATTTGTTTTGGTATGGTTATACCATTTTTATACATTGTTCTTATCAGATGTTTATTCAGTTGAACCTTATGGTGATTCAGTACACGTTTCCATATTTTTATGTTATATTATGCAGTATACAGGTACATATATTAGTCATAGGTTAGCTTGTGGTCCTTTGGGGTCATAAGCACCGTGTAGCATTGTGGTTCAGAAAATCGAGGTATTACATAAAGGTACTACCAAGTCTAACTCTAACACACAACTCAAAGCTACAAGATAAGAGAGGACATAAAATACCTACATAGGCTTCTTGAATATGAGTAGTTTTATAATGTTGGAGAATAATACAAAGACTCAACAACCTACACCTATAAACATAGCCAATTGTAGCAAATTAACCCCTTAGTTGTTGGAGCTTTGCCTTGATGGAATTTTGTGATAGCCTTGCAAGATGAACGAGAAATTGTGATTGTGCAAAATCTAAATTTTCCTCTCACATAATGATCTATATATTAAAGAAAATTGGAGGGAAAAAACTAGAGTATTTCTTATTAGTCAAGATTAAAAAGATGTTGCTCATCTGTTTTTGTGCTACCAACTTTTCTACAAAAAATTATAACTAACAACTATACTGTTGACCACTAAAAGTTCAATGACTGATGGACTTGGTCCTTCATTTGGTACCTCGCCAGGTTTATCAATCATTAGGAATAGATGTCCCATCTGTCATTCTGTGCTTCTGTGTCATATATCACTACACATATTAGAACTAGGAAAAATCCCCCTGAGAAGTTACCACTTAACAAGGTTATAAGTATATCCATAATATGAATCTGGTCCCACCAAAATAGGACCCCTTTGAGGACTAGGTTCTCACATAGTTGACTCTGAGAAATGAATCGAGTTCTATAGGCAGTATATCTGGTACTAGATCCCTTCACGAGTTTTGTTAATCATCAAAATCACATGTAAGACAATTTTTTCCTTTTCATGATGACAACTCAATAACTAATATCGCAACAAATTTTAAGAGTTTTTCTATTATTAACAGCATTTATCCGTTCTTTAGTTTTTCCTACTAGCTTGAAGTATAAGTCCCTTATCAATTCCCCCTATCACCAGCATATCTATTATCAATTCTCCCTATCACCAACATCTCCATCTCATAACATTTTAATTCTTTTCTGGTTCTTTTATAAGCTTGCCAGTCATAAAAATCAAGAATAAGTTTGTCAATCATCAAAACCACAAATATAACACATTGGATACCCAACCATATATAATATTCTTAATTGGCTATATGCTTTTATCTCTTAATCATTGCTCGTTAATACATCACTTTCATGTCTCTTAGTAAGTTTAGATAATAATGCAAAGGGCTACAACTTATTGTTGTTCTTGGATGCCCAGGCAATAACTGAATATTTTACGTTGCATGGACTTCTCAATTTATAAGATACCGGTGAAACAAATATCAATAACTGAACATATGCACAATTAAATTAACTTGAGATCAAAAGATTTGGGTCTTAGTAATGATGTTGACTGTTTTTTTTCAACAAGAAGAAAAGAAACTATTCTAATTAAAAGATAGAAACAAATAATGCTTAGAAATCTTCAATATAATTATCATGGCTATGAAATATTTAGATTTAAAACATTATGCTAGTCAAGCTCTTCATCTGCAATGCGTCCATCCTTGGTCTCCTATGTAAGACTTTTTTACTTATTCCTCAACTCAGTCCTTACTTTGTTCAGTAGAGAACTAGGGACATATGCATCCTCTTTGCGCATTTTTGTCTTCTTACTTCAGGTAAAAAAAATCAGAAAGCCACCTCTTTAAATTCAGGTTTTTATAGTTTTACAACATCACTAAATTCCGTCTTTGCTGGTGCAAAGCAAAAAATGTGGTGGATGTATTCATTTTCTATCATGTGATTTGTGAAACCATAACCTAAATAACTTCTGATGTAATTTATCTCTTTGAACTATGACCAATTACTAAAAGTGATTCTTGCTCTGCTTAAAGTGAGAGTGATTCTTTTATCGTAATCATTCTCGAGAATTTTTTAAGCATCTTATTTGGTATCATTGCATACTCTCTTTTCATCCTCCACTATGACAACTTTCATGTTCTTCATGCTTGCATATTCTTCTGCTTGATTTTAAAAAATTCAAGATGCCATTTTCAAATATTAAAGCTAGCGCTTCAATGTTGGCACCAATAACATGTCCATGATCTTTCGCTAGTTGTTTCAGAACATAAGGAATCAACCCTTTTCACCTTTTTGGGCTAATGCTCTTTTTTCAATGTTCGAAAAGAGGAACGCCCAAGCTGATATTGCTGAAACAGCCACAAAGGAAGGATGTTTGTTTTCTTGATTCATGAATTTCCATATAATCCAAAATCTGAGTGAGATAACTTGGAATTGATCAAGAGTTAAGGAAGAAACACAAAAAAGTCTTCACAAATCTCATGTGCATAGTCACCCTCACCAAGAGTCAGAGTTACTAATCCAAGAGTAAGAGTTACTAATTCGATCAGTTGCAACACTAACTCAATCTCCATGGCAGAACCTCGTTTCAAGAAATTTTGGCATCAACATAGAAAAGTGAAAATATTTTCAAAAAAATTTGTTTTGGACATTGATCTAAAATTCTTAGACCAATGTGCTTAGTGTTAGGAAAGACGGACACACAATCAAAGAGCCCGATAGGGTAGCAGCGGAAAATATCCAAGACTAGACTTTTCCTTTCAACTTGAACCAAGAGGAGACAAATAAACCCAAGAAAAATAGATTAATATACATCAAACAAATCAACAAAATGAAACAAGATAAGAATAAAGGCAATCACACGAGACACAAAATTTACGTGAAAAACCCTTCAGTGTGAAGAGTAAAAAACCACGGGACCAAAACCTCCACTACAATCACCAAAGATTTACAATATTATCCTCCAAAATGGCCACCAAATAAGTTCCAAACAAAAAGAAACAATACATAATCCACAGCACCAAACATTAGAGAAATAAAGGAGTGAAAGCACCAAAAATTCAGCTACTGTTTGGGAATGAAGAACAGGAGCTACAGGCCACCAAATCAAGATCCGTCAGTTCCTAGTCAAATATTGCGATGAGAGAAACAAGAAGTCAAAAATTTAGCTCAATCGGACAAGAAACGAAGCAGGAATCACAATTTGAAGTTGACAGCTGTGGCTGAAATTTAGGTACGAAAATCAGCTTTGTTTTTCTCTCTTTGGCTGCTGAAAACTCTCTTTTTGTGATGTTGAATAAGACCTAAAAAGATCAATATATATGCCCCATAGTATTGGGCCTATGGGAAAAAGTGGGTTGGTTCAAATTGGGCTTCATTTTATCCACATAGGAAGGAACAAAGGCCCATGACCCAACAATTCTCCCCCTCCCGACTATGGAGGAGACCGTCATCCCGGCGATCATGCAACAATCTTCAAACTTCCCTCTTGCCAAAGATTTAGTAATCATGTCAGAACCATTATCATCCATATGAATCTTCTCAAGTTCAAGCAACTTAGAATCCAACACATCCCGAATCCAATGGTATCTCACATCAATGTGTTTAGACCAACCATGAAATGTAGAATCTTGCCAAGATGTATGGCACTTTGACTGTCGCAATGAAGCACATACCTTTCTTGAGCACAACCAAGTTCCCCCAATAATCTCTTCATATAAAAAAATTCTTTATAAGCTTCAACGGCAGCAATAAGCTCAGTTCCTGTAGTAGATAGAGCAACAAATTTTTGCAACCTAAATTGCCAAGACACAGCTCCCCCTACAAAAGTAACCAAATACCTTGAAGTAGACTTGCGAGTATCAACATCACCGGCCATATCTGAATCAGTATAACCATAAAGACTAGGATTCCTTGTACCAAAACACAAACTCAGACTAGAACTGCCACAAAGATATCTCATAATCCACTTCACAGCATTCCAATGTTCACTTCCCGGATTAGAAAGAAAACGACAAACAACACTAACAGCATGAGTAATATCCGGTCTTGTGCAAACTGCTGCATACATCAAAATACCAACAGCTGAAGCATCAGGAACTTTCTTCATATCTTCCTTCTCATCATCACTGGAAGGACACTGCTTCGTGCTCAACTTGAAGTGCATAGCTAAAGGTGTATTGACAACCTTAGCCTTGTCCATGTTAAATCTTCGAAGTACTTTCTGAATGTACTTCTCTTGTGATAACCACAACTTCTTGGCCTTTCTATCACGAACAATCTGTATGCCAAGAATCTGCTTTGATGATTCTAAGTCTTTTATAGAAAAAGACTTACTCAACTCTTGCTTCAACTTTTGAATCCTGCAAGAATTATGACCAACAACAAGCATGTCATGAACATAAAGCAACACAATAATAAAGTCACCATCAGAGAATTTTTGTACAAAAATACAATGGTCTGAAGTAGTCTTCTTGAAGCCCTGCTGACTCATAAAGGAACCAAACTTCTTGTACCACTGCCTAGGAGCTTGTTTCAAACCATACAAGCTCTTCTTCAATTTGCAAACATAATTCTCTTTTTCCTTGACTTCAAAACCTTCGGGTTGCTCCATATAAATTTCTCCATCTAAGTCACTAAAGAGAAAAGTAGTTTTAACATCTATTTGCTCAACCTCTAAATCTAGACTTGCAGCTAAGTCTAGAACTACACCAATGGATGACATCTTTACAACCAGAGAAAATATCTCATCAAAATCAACTCTCTTTTTCTGGTTAAATCCCTTCACAACCAATCTAACTTTGTACCGTGGAATTGGATTACCATCTTCATGCTTCACCCGAAAAACCCACCTATTTTTCAAAGTTTTTCTTTCTTTAGGTAGCTTAACCAGATCAAAAATATGATTATCTTGCAAAGATTTAATTTCATCTTTCATAGCATCAAACCACTTTTCTTTTTCTTCACTTTCCATGGCCTTATCAAGACTCTCAGGTTCTCCCCCGTTAGTCAAGAGTACATACTCACTGGCAGAATAACAAGATAAGGGTATTCTCTCTTTTGTAGATAGTTTGAGAGAACTCTTTGGAGCATCAACAACTGGTTTCTGATCAACCATATCAACTTGCACTGGAGCATCAACAACTTCTTGCTGGTCATTCTGAACATAATCATCATCTTCATTATCAACTTTATTTTCATCATCATGAAGATTTTTTTCAGGAGCAGTAGTCAAAGGAACTGGATAAACTTCAACTAGGCTCTCACTACTCTTAGAATCAACCTTCTCAGCTTTGTCAAAATCTTCAATTGTTTGGTCTTCAAAGAATACAACATCGCGTCTTCTAATAAGTTTCTTCTCAACTGGATCATAGAAACAATAGTCAAATTCATCTTTACCATAACCAATGAAGATACACTGTCTAGTTTTAACATCCAAATTTGACCTTTCATCCTTAGGAACATGCACAAAAGATTTACACCCGAAGACTCTAAGATGATCATAAGAAACATTCTTACCAGACCAAACTCTGTCAGGGACATCACCATTCAAAGCAACATTAGGAGATAAATTGATTAAATAAAGAGTTGTATTAAGTGTTTCTGCCCAAAAGGAATCTAGCAGCTTAGCATCTGAAAGCATACATCTAACTCTCTCAACTAGTGTCCTATTTATCCTCTCTACTAAGCCATTTAACAGAGGAGTCTTTGGAGGAATTTTCTGATGCCGAATACCCTACTCTCTATAATATCTATCAAAAGGACCAATATACTCACCACCATTATCTGAACGGATGTATTTCAATTTCTTCCCTATCTGTCTTTCAACCAAGGCCTGAAAATTCTTGAACACATCAAGTACTTGATCCTTGGACTTCAAAAGAAATACCTAGAGTTTGCGAGAATGATCATCAATAAAAGTCACAAAGTAAAGTGCATTACCATGATACCTTACTTTAAAAGGACCGCACAAATCAGAATGCACCAACTCCAGCAAATTGAGCTTTCTTGAAGACAGATGACTCTGAAAAGAAACTTTTTTCTGTTTACCGGCTAAGCAATGAACACGCTTCTTTAACTTTGCTTATTTTACTGCAGAAAGCAAATTTTTCTTAGCCAAACTATCAATCCCTTCTCACTCATATGACTCAACCTTCTATGCCATAAATCTGATGAAGTATCATTCTCCACGAAGTTTATCAAGCCTCTAAAAGTAGAGCCCTAAAATACGTACAAGTTAGACAACTTGTCACCTTGAGCCACAATCATCGAACCACTCATAAGCTTCTACTGGCCAGCACCAAAGGTGTAAACATAACCCTCATCATCAAGGTTCCCTACAGAAATCAAATTCAATCAAACATCTGGAGCATGCTTGACATTATTAAGAACTAGTTTGGAACCATTGTTACTTTCCAAACAAATAGTGCCAATGCCAAGTACTTTAACTTCATCATTATTGCCCATTTTCAATATTTCAAAATTACCTGGATTATAAGAAGAAAATAATTCCTTATTTGGCGTAACATGAAAAGTAGCACCAGAATCCATAAACCAGCTAGACTCATCATGTAACGCCTCGATTTTTTGAACCGAAATGCTACATGGTGCTTATGACCCCGAAGGAGCACAAGCTAACCCATGACAAATATTTGTACCTATACACTGCATAATATACTTATAAAATGGGAAAACATGAACAATAGGCCATAAGGTTCAACTGAATAAAGAAACTGTCAAAACATGACATCCATGTGGGTAGAAAATACCCAAAATAACTGAATCTAAAAACCTCTAAGTACTGTTTGAATAAGGAGTTGAAGGAATATGTCTCCAACTAACTTCGTAAACTGAAAACTAACTGAATTAATAAATGAATAAATCAAGTAATATAGTCCTCGAATAAAGAGGACTCACTATAACTCTATGTGCTGAATGCGACAGCTACTGCTAGTCTAGAACTCGTGTCTCTGAACCTATGGTGTAACATGAAAAGAAAGCATCATAGCGCAAATGTGTCAGTACAACTAGAGTACTGAGTATATGAGTGAGGTAGGCTAATGCAAAGGGTTTACATGCATGAATAATGCTAACAGACTGACTGATATGAACGTAAGAGTATAAATATACATACATAGTAACTGAGATCATGAGTACGTGATAGCTAAATTTGTACCCTAATACATGGCTAAAAAATATAGTTCTGATAGCATGAGGGACTGTATCTGACAGTCCTGAATCTAATGGAACTGTCTGAGTTTCGTACTATAACTGAGATTTTATTGTATCTAATAGTCTTGGTATACGGATATCTGAAGAACTATCTGAGTTCTTTTACTGAGACTGAGTCTGAAATTGTGGAGGGTAGTTGTTTAACCGACATGCCTTATGTATGCTAAAGGAGTTGAACTAGGGCCCAATCAATGCCCTGATTAGAAGAGTGTCAATATCGTGCCACGGATAAAGACATGATGTGAGTGACCCTCAAATCTGGCAGTATCCCTAAAAGAGAACGGCGGATGTCTGCCCCATCAACCCTTAAGCTGGCAGTGTTGATGTCTCAACCTATGCTGGCTACATAGTTCTGCAACGCAAGGATTGCTTCTAAGAATCATACCTTTATCTGAAGCAGGTGAGTTACCATCTTTGGGTTTGCTCGGTGCTAACTCCCACTCCCATATGAAGAGACTAAACATGACTTAACTGACTATACATGAACTGGGTTTACTACATCTCCATTGACTGGCATAATAATACTGATAACTGACTGAGATCATGAGGTTTCTGAGGTTTCCTGAGTCACATGACTGACTGAATTCTATGGAACGTGGCTTGACTGAAGATATCATGAAAACATGACATGGCTCTAGGCACACAGCTATAGTTTCGGGTATGAATACCCCCAAGACTTGATAGAAGAAAACTGGCACACATGACATTACTTGATCACAAAATTTGAGTCCACAATTCATAATATCATAAGTAAGGGATAGTATACTTCATGAGTCTATTCAACATCTCAAACATGGTAGGGAAAGCATAGATATATTTTGTGTACATGTTCTATAATTCCATTATCACACATGCTTCACACCACAACAATAGCAACACATAAATAGCATGGAATTCATATTGAGTGTATAGCTAATATGGACTTGTCATTTAGGTATCATAAAATCATGTAAATATGGACTTCTAGAATCCTAGGCATTTAACAAACACCTTGCATACACACCTTGGGCATAGGTTTTCTCAACAAATGTTAATCATCTTGAACCACCAATTTCATAGGTTTTAACCACAAACATGCATACTTCATGGAAATAATCTTAAAATGATATTCTAAAGTTTAAACAATGGTCATTGACATGAACAACATCACATAGCAACAAGGAAATCAAAGTTTCTCATTTAAAGTCATGGTTCTTGAACTTTATGAACGAAAGGGGTCTATAGATAGACACTACACATACTTGACTCAAGGTTCTTGATGTTTTTGAATTGGAAGGATTTGAAATCCTTTGATTCTTGAATAAGATTGAGTCTTGGTCTTGAAGATTTAATTTAGGGAAAAACCCTAGTTATTTATAGTGAAAAAATGATGAAAATTGGCTGAAATCGGGTGTAACTGAGTTTATATAGATGATTGGTAAGTTACCAAAATACCCCTATTAAAACGACCTAGAAATAAACTGAACGTGGCATGTGATGGTCCGGCTGACAGTCCGTCAGACTCTTGGAAGACCGTCATTTAGCCCGTCAGATGTGGACCAAAAATGGGCTTCACTGGATAAGGTTTGACGGTATAAGTGATGGTCTGTCAAATATTTGGTGGTCCGTTGACTCGTCCGTTAACTCGTCCGTCATACCTTATCCAGAATATGGCTCAACTAGCATGGCTTTGACGGTCCAAGTGGTGGTCCATTACTAAGTTGACGGTCCGTCAACTTAGCCATCAGGCCTTAACCAGAATGGGGCCCTTCTACCTTGGAAGTGATGGTCCAAGTGATGGTCCATCACTATTTTAATGGTCCGCCAACTGGGCCGTCGCACCTGGGTAATTTTGACAGTTCCGAGTAAAACGTCCATAACTCCTTCGTCTGATGTCAGATTTAGATGAAATTGGTATCGTTGGAAAGCCAACTCAATTTCCCACATAATAGAAAGTGAAAATCTCAAAAATACTATATGTAAAATATATATTTGTATTTCAAAGTAAGTCCTAGCATTCTTGAGATGATCTCTAGCTAGGAAAAGACACGGTTATTACAATATCTCCCCCTTGAGAACATTCATCCTTGAATGAAACTGACTGGGAGGGGAAACAATGATCTAAACATGAATAGCTAGAACATGATCTCACGACTGACAAACTATACATAGCATACTTATCATGCATATCTGATACATGAATACTTAACTGAGCAATCTGATAAACTGAGTTTGTCAAGGTAAGAATGCATAGCTGATTCATGATTAAATACTGTACCGATACATGAACGCATGTCTGAGTATGTAGTAGCAATAGATACCAAGTTTATATTGAATGCTGAACGTGAAACTGAATAAGCTTAAGAAGGACTGTTACCTTAAGCTTGATCCAAATTAGCAGAGAAAGGTGAGGGTACTTGGTACGCATATCAGCTTCTATTTCCCAAGTAGCTTCCTCATGAGACTGATTTTGCCAAAGAACTTTGACTAGAGGGATTCTTTGTTCCTCAATCGACGATTCTGATAGTCTAAGATTTCAACTAGAATCTCTTCATAAGAGAGGTTGTTCTGAATGTCAATGCTCTGAATAGGGACTACAACTGTTGGGTCATCTATGCACTTCTTGAACAAAGAGACATGGAAGATTGGATAGACTGAGGCTAGATCTGAAGGTAATTCGAGCTCATAAGCTACCTTGCCAAAGCGACTGAGAATTTTGAAGGGACCGATATAGCGAGGACTGAGTTTCCCTTTCTTATCGAACCTCTTCACTCCCTTTATGGGAGAGATCTTAAGATAGACATAGTCGTTGACCTCAAACTCGAGATCTTTTCTATGAACATCTACATAAGACTTCTGTCGGCTCTGAGTAGCCCGAAGTCTCTCCCTGATCAACTGAATTTTCTCTAAGGCATCGAATACCAAGTCAGGACCTAAGACTAAGGCTCACTAACTTTGAACCAACCGATTGGAGATCTACACCTCCTACCATAGAGAGCTTCAAATGGAGCCATCTGAATACTAGAATGATAGCTATTGTTGTATGCAAATTCAATCAAAGGCAAGTAGTCATCCCAACTTTCTTTAAAATCAACTACACACGCCCTTAGCATATCTTCGAGAGTCTGAATAGTCCTTTAAGCTTGACCATCTGTCTGAGGATGAAACATTGTACTGAGATGGACTTGGGTACCAAGACCCTTTTGGAATGCTTTCCAGAAGTAAGAGGTGAACTGGGTACCTCTGTCTGAGATAATAGATGAGGGAATACCGTGTAATCTGACCAACTACCTAATGTAGAGTTAGGCATAATCCTCGACTGATTAAGAAGTACGAACTGGAAGAAAATGAGCTAACTTAGTCATTCTATCTACAATGAACCAAACTGAATCATGCTGAAGACGAGTACGAGGCAAACCCATCACGAAGTCCATGTTCACTTCTTCCCACTTCCAAGTAGGAATAGTGAACTCCTGCATAGAACCACTAGGTTTTCGATGCTCTATCTTAACCTGCTGACATGTAGAGCAATTAGCCACAAACTCTACAATATCTCTTTTCATCCCACTCCACCAATAGATCTCCCGCAAGTTGTGGTACATATTAGTGGCCCCTGCATGAATAGAGTATCACGCACCATGCGTTTCTGCAAGAATTTGGTCCCTCAAGTCATCTACACCTGGAATACACAAACGACCCTGACAATGAAGAACACCATCTCCCCCTTGGGAGAAAACCTCAACATTTTGATTCTGAACTGACTCTTTTAGCTTCACAAGGATAGAATCCCTGCCTTGCTTTTCTTTTACCTCAGAAACTAGAGATGACTCTGAACTACTCTGAACACATACACCACCCTCTGAAGAGTCTACTAAGCGAATTTCTAGTCTGGCAAGCTGATGGATTTCTTGAGCTATTTTTTTCTTGCTACCCTCAACATGAGAAATACTACCCATGGAGAGTCTACTGAGAGCATCATCGACAACGTTGGCCTTGCCCGAATGGTAAAGGACACTCATGTCATAATCCTTCAAGAGCTCTAACCACCTTCTTTAATGAAGATTGAGATCTTTCTGAGAAAAGACATACTGGAGACTCTTATGATCTGTGAAGATGTCTACATGAACTCTGTAAAGATAATGCCTCCAAATCTTTAAGACAAAGACTACGGTTGCTAACTCAAGATCATGAGTAGGATAATTCTTCTCATGTGGCTTTAACTGTCTGGAGGCGTAGGCTATGACCTTACCATGCTGCATAAGGACACAAGCTAAACCTACTTTGGATGCATCACAATATACCACGAAACCATTTGAACCTTCTGGAAGAGTTAGAACTGGAGCTGAGATGAGTCGAGTCTTTAATTCCTAAAAACTCTTCTCGCATGAATCTGACCACTGAAACTTAACCTTCTTCTGAGTCAATATGGACATAGGAGATGCAATAGAATAAAATCCCTCGACAAACCATCTATAATAGCCAGCCAAACCCAAGAAACTACTGATATCTGATGGAGAGATAGGGCGAGGCTAATTCCTTACTACTTTTGTTTTCTGAGGATCTACTCTAATGCCATCACCGGAGATAATGTGGCCAAGGAATGCTACTGATCTTAGCCAAAATTCACATTTGCTGAACTTGGCGAACAGCTGATGATCTCTAAAAGTCTGAAGAATAATTTTAAGATGGTCTGAATGATCACGCTCTGTGCGAAAGTAGACCAGAATATCATCTATGAAGACTATGACGAACATGTCCAAGTACTGCTTGAACACCCGGTTCATCAAGTACATGAAAGCTGCATGTGCATTGGTAAGACCAAAAGACAGAACTAGAAATTCGAAGTGACCATATCAAGTACGGAAAGTTGTCTTCAAAATGTCACATTCTCTAACTCTGAGCTGATGATAGCCTGATCTGAGATCTATCTTGGAGAAATAACTGGCGCCCTAAAGTTTGTCAAACAAATCATCTATTCTGGGAAGTGGATACCTGTTCTTGACCATAACTTTATTGAGTTGACGATAATCGATACACATTCTGAGAGAACCATCTTTCTTGCACATGAATAAGACTGATGCACCACATAGGGATACACTTGGCCAGATAAATCCCTTATCTGAGAGATTCTTCAACTAATCATTTAGTTCCTTAAGCTCTGCTGGTGCCATTCTGCATGGTGGAATAAAGATAGGCTGAGTATATAAAAGAAGGTCTATGCCAAAATCTATTTTCCTTTTGGGAGGAATGCCTGGAAGATCTTCAGGAAAGACATCAGAATATTTATTAACCACTAGGACTAATTCAAGACTGGGAGATTCAGAGCTGGAATCCTTAATATTCATGAGATGATAAACACATCCCTTAGATATCATTCTCCTTGCCCGAAGGTAGGAAATAAAATGACCCCTGAAAGATGAAGTACTACCCTACCACTCTATGACAAGTTCATGCAAAAACTAGAACTGAACTATTCTATTTTTACAGTCGATTGTGGCATAGCAGGAATAAAGCCAATCCATGCCGAGAATAATATTGAAATCAGTCATCTCTAATTCAACTAAGTCTGCGGAGGTGGCTTTCTAAAATATTATAACCGGGCAGTTCCTGTATACCCACTGGGATATGATGGTTTTACCCACTGGGGTAGAGACTAAAAAAGGCTCTACTAAAATTTTGGGACTGATTCTAAAATTTCCTGCTATAAAGGGAGTAACAAAAGACAAGGATGCACCTGGATCTAGCAAAGCATAAACATGAACATGGAAAATATGTAACATACCAATAATGACATCAGGAGAATTTTCCTGATCCTGTCGGGTCTAAAGAGCATATAGTTTATTTGGGTGTTGCCCACAATTAGCACTGGAAGTGGCACCCTGCTGATTCAGGTGACCAGACTGAGCTGGGGAATGGAGATATTTTTGCTGACCTGACTGAGGAAAATCCTTGATCCTATGGCCTGGCGTGCCACATCTGAAACAAACATCACTACCGGCTCTGCAAATACCCTTGTGGTTCTTACCACAAGTCTGACATAGGGGATTAGTTCAGGAACTGCTAACACTGCCCTGAGACTTAGAGACTGGGGATCTATCTTGGTTACCCTCTCTGAACTTAGGAACTGAAGCACTGGCTGTAGAATGAGCTGGAGCTGATGACTTGGGATAAAACTGTGAATGGTTTTCTTCTTCAGATTTGGGTGGAGCAAACCTAAAACTGCCTGATCTTGCTCTCTTATTTTGCCTCTCTCTAGTCTTAACCTTCCGCTCCTCTATCTGCTGAGCATAGGTCATGAGTCGGGCTAAGGTCATATCACTGTTTAGCATCGCAGACCTACACTCATTTACCATACTGTCGTTCACCCCTGACACGAACTTGCTCATCTTAGCCCTATTGTCTGCAACCACATGAGGGGCATATCTAGCTAACTGAGTAAATCTGAGAGAATACTCCCTAACCGTCATGTTTCCCTGCCTGAGGTTGATGAATTCAAGAACTTTGGCTTCCCTCAGCTCTTGGGGAAAGAATTTGTCTAAGAAATTCATGAAAAATTCCTCCTACTCAATAGGACCTGCACTATCTACCCTCTAAGATTTCCATTATTTGTACCAAGTGTGAGCCACATCTTGCAACTGATATGCGGCTAACTCAGCACTCTGAATAGAAGCAACACTCATGATGTCAATGACCTTCTAGAATTGGTCAATGAACTCCTAAGGATCTTCATCAGACTTAGACCTGAAGAAAGATAGAGGGTTCATCCGAGTGAAGTCCCGAATCCTAGCTGTTGCGAAATTTGCAACTGGATTGGTCGAAATAGCTGGTGGCCGTTCATTGTGGGCAACCACAGATTGAACAAATATGGTGAATGCAGCCCTAAACTCCGCATGGGAAACATGTTCGCCCAAAGGATGTTTGGGCTGAGGAGCTGGCTGGTTTCTTTTCTTTGGAGGCATATTCTAAAATAAGAGAAGGATGGATTAGACTGAGAGTGTAACTTGAGATTATGCTCACTAGCACGACATGAGTACTAAAAGAAGGGAAACTATTCCTAAAACATCTTATAGACTCCTACACATAAATGTGGCGCGCAACACACCCATGTACAAGACTCTACTAGATGCGGCTTTCAGACTTCCTAGGACTCTATCGAACCTTAGGCTCTAATTCCAAGTTTTTTAACACCCCAATTTTCCGAACCAGAATGCTACACGGTGCTTATGACCCCGAAGGACCACAAGCTAACCCATGACTGATATCTGTACCTGTACACTGCATAATATACTTGTAAAATATGGAAAACATAAACAATAGGCCATAAGGTTCAACTGAATAAAGAAACTGTCAAAACATGACATCCATGTAGGTAGAAAATACCCAAAACAACTGAATCTAAAAACCTCTAAGTACTGTCTGAATAAGAAGTTAAAGGAACATGTCTCCAACTAACTCCGTAAACTAAAAACTAACTAAATTAATAAATGAATAAATCAAGTAATATCGTCCTCGAATGAAGAGGACTCACTACAACTCTGTGTTGAATGTGACTGCTACTGCTGGTCTAGAACTCTTGTCTCTGAACCTATGGTGTAACATGAAAAGAAATCACCATAGCGCATGCGTCAGTACAACTGGAGTACTGAGTATACGAGTGAGGTAGGCTAATACGAAGGGTTTATATGCATGAATAATGTTAACTGACTAACTGATATGAATGTAAGAGTGTAAACATATGTACATAGTAACTAAGATCATGAGTACGTGATAGCTAAATTTGTACGCTAATACATGGATAAAAAAATATAGTTCTAATAGCATGAGGGACTGTATCTGACAGTCCTGAATCTGATGGAACTGTCTGAGTTTCGTACTATAACTGATATTTGACTATTGATTTGATGGTATCTAACAGTCCTAGTATATGGATATCTGAAGAACTATCTTAATTCTTTTACTGAGACCGAGTCTGAAACTGTGGGAGAAAGTTGTTTAACCGACATACCCCATGTATGCTAAAGTAGCTGAACTAGGGCCCAATCGCTGCCCTGATTGGAAGGGTGTCAATATCGTGTCATGGGTAAAGACATGTTATGAGTGACCCTCAAATCTAGCAGTGTCCCTAAAAAAGAACGGCGGATGTCCGCCCTATCAACCCTCAAGCTGGCAGTGTTGATGTCTCAACCTATGCTGGCTACATAGTTCTGGAATGCAAGGATTGCTTCTAAGAATCACACCTTCATTTGAAGCAGGTGAGTTCCCATCCTTGGGTTTGCTCGGTGCTAACTCCTACTTCCATCTGAAGAGACTGAACATGACTTTACTGACTATACATGAACTGGGTTTACTAAATTTCCGTTGACTGACGGAATAATACTGATAACTGACTGAGATCATGAGGTTTCTGAGGTTTCCTGAGTCACATGACTGACTGAATTATATGGAACGTGGCTTGACTGAAGATATCGTGATAATATGACATGGCTCTAGGCACACAGCTATAGTTTCGGGTATGAACACGTCCAGTACTCGATAGAAGAAACTGACACACATGACATGACTTGATCACAATATTTGAGTCCATAATTCATAATATCATAAGTAAGGGATAATGTACTTCATGAGTCTATTTAACATCTCAAACATGGTAGGGAAAGCATGGATACATTTCGTGTACATGTTCTATAATTCCATTATCACACATGCTTCACACCACAACAATAGCAACACATAAATAGCATGGAATTCATATTGAGTGTATAGCTAATATGGACTTGTTATTTAGGTATCATAAAATCATGTAAATATGGACTTCTAGCATCCTAGGCATTTTAACAAACACCTTGCATGCATACCTTGGGCATAGGTTTTCTCAACAAATGTTAATCATCTTGAACCATTCAATTTCATGGGTTTTAACCACAAACATGTATACTTCATGGAAATCATCTTAAAATAATATTCTGAAGTTTAAAAAATGGTAATTGACATGAACAACATCACATAGCAACAAGGAAATCAAAGTTTCTCATTTAAAATCATGGTTCTTAAACTCTATGAACGAAAGGGGTCCATAGATGAACACTACGCATACCTGACTCAAGGTTCTTGATGTTTTTGAACTGGAAGGATTTGAAATCCTTTGATTCTTAAAGAAGATTGAGTCTTGGTCTTAAAGATTTAATTTAGGGAGAAACACTAGTTGTTTGTAGTGAAAGAATGATGAAAAATGGCTGAAATTGGGTGTAATTGGGTTTATATAGACGAGTGGTAAGTTAACAAAATACCCCTGTTAAAATGACCTGAAATTAAACTGAACGTGGCGTGTGATGGTCCAGCTGACGGTCCATCAGACTCTTGGTGGACCGTCATTTAGCCCGTCAGACATGGACCATAAATAGGCTTCCCTGGATAAGGGTTGATGGTATGAGTGATGGTCCGTTAAATATCTAGTGGTCCGTCAACTAGTCCGTCACACCTTATCCAGAATGTGGCTCAGCTGGCATGGCTTTGACGGTCCAAGTGGTGGTCCATCACAGAGTTAACGGTCCATCAACTTAGCCGTCAGGCCTTAATCAGAATGGGGCCCTTCTGCCTTGGAAGTGACGGTCCAAGTGGTGGTTCGTCACTATTTTGACGGTCCGCTAACTGGGCCGTTGCACCTGGGCGATTCTGACAGTTTCGAGTAAAACGTCCATAACTCCTTCATCTGATGTTGTATTTGGACAAAATTGGTGATAAGAAGGTTGACACGAAAAAATCAAGAAAAGTTTGTAAGTTAATATAATTTGATTTTGATTTTGATTTTTTTCTGTATTAAATTGATATAAAATTGATATTGAATCATTTTTTCTATTTACTGTTTGTTTTTCTAAGATAGTTAATAATTTGATTTTATTATTTGATGCTCATTATTGTTTGTTTTTCTAAGATTGTTGGTATGAACAAAGTTTATTTTTTGTATTTAAGTAGTATTTATATAATGTTATACTACTTTATCATTTGTTTCGTATTTTACATCGTTGGATGAAATTGATATGAACTAAGTCACATTAGATGATATTAAATTTGATATCAACTACATCAAATTATACATTTTTTGATTCTGCAATTAGTAACATTTGACATGAACATAGTATTTTGTTGTTTATTGGTGCTCATTACTCTTTGTCTTTATAAGATTGTTGGTATGAACGAAGTTTAGTTTTGATAGTTAACAGAGTATTTATATAATGTTCTTCATCTTCTTCTCTTAGAAAACAAACACCAATATCAATCATGGTTAATACTGATTATTTTTGTTGCAACGAAAAATTATTTGACATTAAAAAATTATCAATTAATTTATTTTTAATATTTACGGTGATAGTTTTTCATGTAATATCCATTACATAATCTAAAAAGGTTATGTAAAATAAAACATACTTTTTCTTATCAACTGTCACATTTATAAAACTCATTCGATACAAATGTGATATATGCGAAACTGCACTGATATCAATTTTAATAACAACTTAATACATTGAGAACTCATAAAAAAAGTATTATTAAGTATGAAATGAGTATATAAACTGATTTCAACGTAATTTATTAAACAATTCATAGATATTGTAGTTATAAGAATACATCATTGGTATGTAGAATCTTATATACCAACACAAATAACAGATTGTTCAGTATTTTCATTAGTATCCATTGTCATATATTTTTTTGTCACATACAATAGATATTTAATAAAAAAAATCGATAATACTACTTTTTTTTTTAATCTAGATATACTATTACTCTCATGTCATTGTGTATGAGCATTTGTGGGCATGTATCACTTATCAAAAACTTAATCTCAATTTGGATTGAGGTAATGTCAATCTTCAACTGTTTTGATATTGCATTAACCAATCCTTTATACTTTGAATCTGCATCTTATACAATCCCATCCACATCAAAATCTTTAGGTCTCCCTATAACCATATTACATAGTTCACTAGTAGGAATTATTTGAAATTTCATAATTTGAAAATATAAAAATTCATAATTTCAACGTACAAAAATATACATAAAATATTACAGCAAAATAAACATTACACCAAAATTGTTCTTCTCAAAGTAATTAGAATAACATTATGAAAAACGATTAATGTATGAAACATGGTCGAATTATGAAATCACAGATTGAATATTATTTTTGGAAGAAGAAGTCGTTTATATGCTAATGAATTTGGAACAATACTTTAATTCAACATTTTAACAATAAAAAATTTAAGAAACACATAAAAAAAATTATTTAATTCTTTTAAGTATGTTTGATTGCAAACTATCAATTTGCTAAATAATGTAACATACCTGACGAATGTCATCTCCCTCCATGACGTATCATGATTGAATACAAATTATCAAAATTCATATTTTTATAACACAAGAATTACTTATGTTTGCTTTTCTTTCAAAAAATAATTCTAAGTTGTTGCATAAAAGAAATGGAAATTACGAATTTGGTTTACTAAAAAAACTAAATCATGTCGAAAAAAAAAGATAGTGTATGAAGCTGGAAACTCTTAATGGAAGTATTAAAATAGGAGAAAAGAAAAATGGTTAGAGGGATTTAGGGGCGGATTGATATCAATAATTAAGGTTAATTACATTTAAGGAAGGAATATTGTATATTAGTTGTATTAAATCGTTATTTTTCTTTTCAGTAATTACTTTTTGTATTTTTTAAAAAACAAGAAAATCATTTTTAACTACTTTTTTAAAAATAAAAGTTTCTATAATTTGAAAACTAAAAAGATTTGCTATAACTTGTAATAAACAATCTAATAAGTTTATTTAGTTAATTTTTCCTTTTAAATTTTCTCATATTTGGATAGTCACAATATTTTAAAAAATATTTTTTTTGGAAAAACAAACTTAAACGCCCTCAACTCTCACCCCTTGACCATACGACCCAGAGGTGGAGCTACAACTACCTAAAGGTGATCAGTTGAACACCCTTTACCGAAAAATTATATCGAGTCAAATTTTGCTTTTGACGAATATATATCTAATGTAGAACACCCTTAATACCCTTAATACAAGTTTATCCTTTGCTGCAATGGTTACTGATGTTCAATTCCTGCCAAAACCCTTTGAATCTTTGCGCAACACCTGTTTTGCTTTCTTTTTGGCAGATTTGTATTGCACACACAATCTAACATTGCGACAGTAGATACATACACTCACCCCCCACCCCACTCTTGCATCAAACAAATAATGTTAGATAATTTTAATTTATCAAGATTTTTTAAATATATTTCAAGTTTCGTAATAATACAATTTTAATCAATACAAAGTTATATACATGAATAAATTATTTTATTTTTGAAACATATTATTTTACAGATAATAATTAGATTTTAATTTTATTCAACATAATACAGAATGTACTTTTGAAGGGGTAAATAAATTGATAATTGTATGATTTATATTTAATCTAGACTTGTTTGTTCGACCAATATTTCACTTTATGCAGTAATCTATATATGTTTAATAATAAAATACACATAAATAGGAAAAAGAAACTTGATAAGTTTGTATTTAATAGAAATAGATATTATCAGGATAGTTCATGACAGAATCACTAAATTAAACAAGATATTATTGTACTCACTTATTACAAAAAAAAAAAAAATATCGAACATCTTCAATAAAAATTCTGGCTTGCCACTGTTTCTACTGTTATCTCCCACAAGATAGTCGGGTATGCAGAATCTGTATATCACAACAACAACTTCAACTCGAGTTCAAGTATAAACAAGAACACAATGAAGTATCAAATACCCTCAACACAAGATCAAAATGACCATTCCAAGTGGTGTATTTATTTTTTTTTCAGAAAAATAAAGATGAAATAGAAAACAGCCAAGTCGTCCGAATTTACGGATTTTCCTTAAGGAAATAATCCCCTCACTGTACCCGAGGTTGTGGAATTTTTCCTCCCAGGATAAAATGGCTAACCAGACCAACAGTAGCGGTACCTCAAACGATTGGAATATCTTCAAACTCACAGAACGTTTTGAGTGAACACAGAATATTTTTGAGACAAGAAGAGAGTTTTTAATCTTAAAATTTCGTATTCAAACCTGTGGATGAAACCAGGTTTTTATAGCCACAAGATGCCTCTTCTGAAAAGTGGCAAAGGTTCATCTACAAGGTATAACCTTTTCTAAAAATTCATGTCTATTCGTCCAAACATTGTGACTGTTCTGAACAGGCATGCCATTTCGGGAATAAGTGTGTCAATTCATTGAAACAATGCATCAGTTCTGAAGCAGTGCATCAGTTCAGTTTTGAAACTGTGCACCATTTCAGTGAAAAGTTGGATCAGTTCGAAAATTTATCTGAAGCATCTATTCGAAATAACTTTTGCATGCATGCTTTCGTAATGAAACTGAAATCATATAAATGGAGTATTAAACACAAAAAATATGTACTGCATCGATCAATCATTTTCCAAATCCAAAGCCGAGCGAGCGACGACGACGACGGCGCAAGGCATCTCTTATTTCTTGCCTCACTTACCATGTGGAGTAAGTGTTCATCATTATAAACACTCCAAAGTCCCTTTCTCCCACCAATGTGGGAGAATTAGTAAACTTTCCAATTTTGGGAGTACACTTTCCAAATTGGTGTCTCCTCTTCTCCACCATTTTTTCTCCATTTTCCATTTACACTTCTATGAACCCAACATCTACTCCTACCATCCCTAAATCCCCAACCACTCTATTCTGCCCCATATTAGTTTGATAGATTATATATAAATATTTTTTTAATTTAATAAATATTAAAAAGAAATAAGTAAGTATACCACTTATTTTCTAAAAAAATATTAAAGGTATTTTCCTAGTACAAACACATCTTGTCTCTCCATTGTTGGAATCGTGAGCAAATGGGATAGGTAAAGGAAAGGGTGACTATTTTGCTCTCATGAATTCACTATTTACTTGCATGTACAGATATACAAATAGCTTGGTGACACAATTGAATCCTCAATTCTACACTAGAGATATAAATAGTGAGGTTTTATGAAAATGTCGGGAAAAAAATTATGAAAATGTACAGGTAGAGAATATTTTGTAAAAGAATTTCGTTGCAAAACAAAATATATCTATAATCTATATTTATTTTTATATTTATATTTATATTATATTTATGATATTAACTCTTAAATATATAAAAAGAATTGTGATACATACGGACTTTTAACTTCTAAAGGGTAAAATGTATGATAAGTCTTTTTTCTATTATACGGAAAAAAGAGTTTTAATAAATTCTAAAATATGTGATAAGAAATATTAAAAGAATCAATCTATGAAAAGAAATTCTTTATAGACTTGAGATGAAAAATGAATTGTCCATGATCGTTCTCGAAAATTTGTAAGTGCAACAGTTCTTTTCAATTTGTTATATTATAGTTATAGTTTTTTAAATAAAGCATGTAGTGTATTAGTATTAATTGAAATACATTAATGATCTAATTTGACCTAGATAATTATGGAGAAAGCTTCACTGGAGTAAAGACAAACTCAACGTGTCCTTATAATGAGGTGATGTTCTCTAACTTTTTTGCATTACCAAATGTTATTCTCTTCTTTCATATTATAACAAACAAATAAATAAATAATTTTGGAAGGAAAAACTAAAAGTTTACAGTACTAAATTATTATGTACTAGAAAACTTAGCCGTGCTTCGAGCGATCATGAAATACGTTATTAAATATATATTTTAATTTATTATAATATATTAAAAATAATCACATAACTGTAAATTGTGAAACTCAATAATGAAATGTTTTGATTGTATACAATGATATCAAACACATGTAGTATCATATCAATATATATAAAAAATATTTTTTCATCCTATAACCCTCTTTTAGTTATCCTTGTAATCGTTGTAGATATACAAAAAAAGAAAAACTCATCAAAAAATCAAAAGGAGTTGTGGTTGATTTCTAATTGTAAATATGTAGTTTTTTAAAGTAAGGACAAAAAGACAAAAATAGCTTAAAAAAGAAAGTAGTCCTTAGAGTGATGCGAATAGTAAACCTTGAGAAAATTGATTGAGTAGAAGTCTCTCTAGACGCATTAATTTTGGACGTGAAATTTCAATGGATTCAAGTAAAAAAGAACTCGCTTAACTAAAGAAATGCACTTTTCTGATTTCTTTGGATTAATAATTTTTTATTATTATTATTGACGTTTCACTCATCAATGTCTAGCAAAATCATTTTTTAAAGGAAAGTACCTATAAAAAGCAGAAAATAATCATTCAAATGAAGTAAATTAAATTAAAAGTTGAACTTACTGAACGTATGGTAGTAACTAAAGGCATATTATAAAATCCCCAACAGAATATTTATATTATCTTTAAAGCTCAATGATAAAAACTCCTAATATTCTACAACTACATCAAAGATTTATGTCAATTTTTCATTAGTTGAAATGAAAATCTTTTAACTTCTACGTTAAGTTTTAGAGAAGAGTAACAGTAACAACATGTTGATGAAAAAGAAAGTTTGTGATTAGGATAATAAAGGGATGCAACTAAAAGAATTAAGATAACTATAAACTTGCATAAATATGTATTTACCATGGGTTTACTCAATCATACCTCATAATAATTTCTACAATTTATTAAAAAACTTAAATATTATATTTGAAAAAAAAATCACTATCCCAAAAATGTATAGAGAGAACTTGAAATGCCCAACAACAATTAAATTTATATTTCAAAATAATATGAAAATTAACTTTCTTCTTGCATTATAATATGTGTCGCATAGAGAAAGCTCTATTAAAAAGAAAACGAAGAAAAAAATTGAAAAAATAATATCTTTAAATTGAAATAACAGAAAGAGAAGAAAAAAATAGAAAATATTCACCTAAATATGATTAAGGAGTCAAATTCTCGAATCGTGAATGAATTACAAAAACAAGAGTAAACCAAACATTTAAGCTAATGAAGGAAATTAGGACGATATTAAACAGCTCATATTGAATAATGGGAAGCAACTCTTTAATTTCTCCAAAAATTTTATAACTCCCCAAAATATTAATGTGAATTTACTAATATTATCAATGGTTCATAAACCAATGATATTGTTAATTGGGTAGTGAAAAAGACTCTTACTGAAATTATTAATGTACATAGTAGAAGTTTGGAATTTTGTTTAAGTAAATGTGCATAACTTTTGTTTTTGAAATTGTGAATTAAAATTGCACCATTTTAAAGAGTAAACGTGCATAACTTTTGTTTTTGAAACTGATAATTAAAACTACACCATTTTAAAGGTCAAAATTTATTTTGTATAGAATTTTAAAGCCATTTTAAAGAAAAAGAATATCAAAAAAATCACAAAAAAGACAAATAGTATTGGAGACCTCTAAGGCATATTGCCACATAGGATGGGTTATATATATATATATATATATATATATATATATATATATATATATTATTGAAAAGATTGCTTTTTTTTCTTAATTATGTTTATGGCATATTATTTTTCTTAATTATGTTTATGGTATATTATTTGTAGCTCCTTACTCTTTTTTTCAATTTTCACTAAAAGAATTCACTCTTACTATAATAAAAATACTAATAATTATCAATTACAAATTAAATCTACGAAAATAACAGATATCTCATCATTATGAAAATAAAAATTACATAACAATCTCTCTTCTACTAAAAGACAATAAGAACATATGAATGCTAAAACTAAAAATTTATTACATGTTAGGATTCTACTATATAGATATATCTATTTGATGCTTTGGGGAAAAAACTTGAGTGTCAAAAATAAAAAGGTAAGAGCTATTAGAAGATAATATTTGTTTAAAGTGTGAAGGAAATGGAGAAGGAAGCAGGGGAAAAAGAAACGAATATTTATCTTTACAAGCAAATGAAAGTTGCTAGATAGAATTCTATATATCACTACGCTAAGCTTGGAACAAAGATAAAAGTGTTTTAGTAGATAATGAAACACAAACACTAAAATCAAAGTACAAGCATTTGATAAGTTGTTACATAAATTGTTCAGGGAGTATTTATATCTCAATAAACCTCAATAAAAACACTAATATATTGCCCATAATACAAATAGAAAAAATTAAGATTGAAACTAATGCCTGCTAAAGGCAAAAGCATCTCAACCGATATAAATAGGACGAAGAATGAGCAAAAAGAACAAGTGGAATAGCATCAACTACTCATGAACCACTGGTTCGGTACAATTAAGTTGAACAGTATTTCACTATAGTATGTATCTACTTGTAGGGGGGAAATGAAGCAATAAAATCAAAGTACAAGCATTTGATAAATTGTTACATATTTGCGGAGTTGATTCAAAGCAATTATGTGAATTAAGCATATACTTGAGGTCTATTTATATTAGAGGTTAATGAACAAAAGACAATACAAATTTCAGCCTTTGATTTATGAGGGAAAATCATAGGATTAAAAACAGCTAAAACTGAAGTCATAATTCTTGTAACTTTTCATAGGCATTGATTTTTGTAACAACAATTTATCAGTTATTTATGATTTTACTTAACCACCACTTGTTTTTACTTATTGAATGACATATCACTATATTTATTAAAATTCATTGTAATTGATTAATAGTTTATGATTTATAAATGAGAAAAAATTTAAAAAAAGTTCAAAAAAATCACAAAAAAGATAAATAGTTTTTCTTAATTCTTAAGCATGTCACATAGGATGGACTAATAGTCTCCTTTATATATATATATATACTCGACAGACCTATAATGGCCTTTTCTTTTCAGGTTGAAATCTAAGATCTAGGTAATCGAGGTGTTTTAACGAAGCTATCTTGTTATCCTAAGTGGTTTGAGTTAAGGTATTTTTTGCTTAGCTTAGTTTGATATCTTAATCTACTATTTGTATAGGTTATATCTAAATCTACTTCCTGTATATTTTCTATCAGCCTAGATTGTTCGCTAATTAATGCTTTTTTATAATAGTTAGAAGTTATGGTAATTATTTCGTCTGCTTCTTTAAAATTTAAAATATCTATTTCTAAATTTCTTATTTCTTTGTTTAACAACTCTAATCTTTCTGCAAATTGTTTTCGGATTTTTACAAGTTGATGTTTATATATAAATTCTCTATAATATTGTTGTTGTATTTGTCTTATACACTCAATATATCTTATTGGCATTTATTATCCTAACTGATAAGCTTTCCTCTTAATACGTTCTTTAAGCCACTTTATTGCTGAAGTACTATTTTCTAAGTCTCTCTCACAACCTTGTATTTCCCAATTTACAGCGCTTAATAAGTCGTTATAATAAACTTTATGTACTCGATTAACTTTTAGTAGCCTATTTCGACCTTCTTCTAAATTACGTTTTCTAGTTAATATGTTGTTTCTTTTTCTTATTTCTCTATATAAATAGAAATAACTACACCTTATATCTTGAAATGATCTATGTCTTTTCATATAAAGTTTATAAACTTTTTGCGAGTTAGTAGGTAATGTTCCCAAAACCTTCTCGCTCTGATACCAAAATAGTTGGATATTTCAATAAATCAAATATTTCAATCAAACAGAAAACTGTGGTTTCAATAACTTAAACTTCAGATCAATAACTTAAACTTCAGAAAAACGGTGATTTCAACAGTAAAACCAGTGAATAATGATCTATTTTTAAATATATCAGTTTGTAAAAAACCTACTCAGTACTCCCTCTATCCTACTGTTTCTTCATGTTATCATTCTTATAGTTTATATTTTCCCCAGAGTTTTTTTTTTTTTTGCCCTGTTCATCTCTTCCTCTTAATCTATGTTCTTAACATCATACTTCTTTAACCACACCCCAGAAACTTTTTTGTCTGGCAGCTAACACTCGTCCTTTGTCTATTTTGCAGACGTATTGGACTATCAAGGCCAGAATTCCTAGGAATTTACAGGTTAATCCATTGTTGGTATTAAGAAATTAAGAGGCTAACCATATACTAAGGGTAAGAATTTTATAGATAATTTAATTTACATGATTTACAAAAAGAAGTAAAATAGCATTAATCATGGATATAAGAACATAAATATTTTTGTGGGGAAAATATGTAAATAAGAACTTACATGAAGTAACTGGGAGAGAGGTTTCCCTTTCGGGAACCCCCTTACGATTGGAATAGAAAACGTGAAGCCTTTATTTAAATCACGATGTTACAAAGTTTATACAAGCAAGACTGGTTTGGACAAGTTTTTTGGGAGGAAAGGTTTTTCCCCGTTAATAACATGTGCATTTTATTTGTAAAATTATAGGGATTTGGTCCCATACTTAATAGAACCTGAAAATCATATGGGCAGTTTGTCTTAAAACTTTCCCATGTAGCTTTTGCAGATTCTCCTAGAAAAGTTTCTAAATATTTATACATCGTTTCTGTATCTGTTTCTGTATAATATCTTAAGTAATCTGCAGCTACTATTCCTTTCCATAAGCCTATTACTGTATCCCACATTTGGGGATCATGTGCTGCTATATTTAGAATTTTACCTTTACTACCTCCTTCTTGTAGTTTAATAGGTTTCTCTATTGGCATTCTTTTTCCTGCTGGTTTTATATGATCTCCTCTAAGTTCTGTATCGAAGTTTATCCTAATTGCTGGTCTTCTAGGTACATTACCTGTACTATAATCTATTGGTTGAGGATTAGGGTTTGTCTGTTGGAATGGGCTAGCACTTGAGGAGCTAGTTGGTTCTAATTCTGCTAGTTCTTTATAACTGATAGTAGAACTTAATATAGAGAGTGTGTCTTCATCTTTTCTTTCAAACTTAATATAGAACTTAATAATGCAAGTCGGGTACGCTTTGGGCCCCATCGTCACATGCGTTATTAATTTTCTTTCAAACTTATTTTGACGCGTGCTTCAACAGTTTTTCTTTCTTTTTAGAAAGTAGTGATAAAGGAAGCACTCTGACTGACTCTGACTATTACAAGACATAAAGTGGGCATCCCCACCTGACCATGCTAGCTAATAATACAAACTGTGAGAACTGTAGAAGATCTTTACGTATCCAAGTTGTACAGGGCTATGGAGTCGAAGCTCATGCCTGAGTCGTCGTCTTCATATGGATCCTGGGCATCCTGGAATTGTGCAATATTTTCTTCTTCGTCTGATCTAGCAGAATTATTATCTGTAGTATTCATCTCTGGCACAACTCTGTCTAAATTAGTGGGTTGTTTATCTGGTTGTTCATCCATGTATTTATCTTGAGTCTGGTTGCTGAAGAATCTGTCTAGTGTCTATTTAATTATTGTCTCTATTGTCTCGTTTTTTCTCTTAGATATTAAAGTCTTCTTTAAATTCCTATGTCCAGATTTTGTTAATTTAGCTTTTGATGAAGAGCAGCCTTCATCCTCACTTTTTGGCAAAGGGACAGCCATTAACGGATTTGATTTGTCTTTACCGGTCACCGTTTGAACCGGACTAGCTGTACCAACATCCGGTACAGTGGATTTCTGAGCATTTAGTGGGAAATGCACACCCTTCTCATCCATTTTTTGAGGAGATGGAGAACTCTGAGCTGGAGTCTGAGTTTGTGCATCTGTTTTGCTAATTGGAGTCTGCTGTCTGAGTTTTGTTTCTAATATTTGTATTTGTTTGATCAGTCTAGTGTTTTCCATGAGGAGTGACTCCTTTTGGGTATTTAGCGTCTTGAAGTTTTCCGTCATAGAAGAACAGTGGTTGCAAAAAATAATCTTTCCAGTTTCTTTTTGCAAATTATACTGGGGTATCTGATCTGGATTTTGTCTAAGGGAAGGAGATATGTAATAATTTGGCCCTAAATATCCTCTAGCATGATTTGTAGCTTCAGTAAAATCATTAAAACCTTTAAAAAGAGGGGCTTTAAAACCTTGTATGGAGTCTAATACTTCTAACCATGTTTAGAAAATTCCGTTAGTTTTTCCATGAATGACTACATAATATTTAAAACGAGGCCTACTTTTTTCTGCCATGTAATGGCATAAAGCATTCATAGAAGCCATGAAATGATTACGGTTTTGTCTATTATATGAAATCCAGAGGTTGTCCACTAAACACCTTTGGGGTCTGTCTAAAACATAGTCTGGTCTTACTCTAAAAGATATGTTGCTCTCAGGGTATGCAATTAAATTAAATGGTTCGAAATGAATTCTTTCCATTGTCTCGAGGGATTCTAGTGGTCTAAAATTTAAGTTACCTAACATTGTCTGTTGGTAAGCCTCTGAAGACGAAGCTACACCTTTGCCTTTGTCTGCAGGAGGTTGTCCTGTTGGTCTCATGCTGAAAACAAATGAGTAGAATTAAAAACTTATTTATTTACTCCTAGTTGTAGTCTACTTAACTGGTCAGCTAATTCGTTCTCTTTTCCTTTTATATGTTCGAATACTATATTCTTATAAACAGATATGGTATCTGTAAAATTTAGCCATCTTCGTCTACTACTAGTTTTGTCATTTATTTTTTGATGAAATTTAACTATAGCTTCACAATCTGTTCTAACTAAAATTTCTTCTTTATTTAGTATATATAGTTTAAAAGCACTTAAACCATATATGATAGCTAATACTTCTAAGTCTATGGCGCTCATGTTTCCTTTTTCATTATACGCGCCACTTTGATATCCACATATTTGTTCTTCATTTTTATTACTATATTTATTAGGTCTTGATTTTAAGATAGCTCCCCATCCTAAGTCACTTTCGTCTGTTTGAATAATTAAATAGTCTGATTCTAATGGAATTTTTAGGTCTGAGATATTTTTGATTTTTTCTTTTATTTTTTGGACTAATTTAACATCTTCTATATTAAAATTTTTCTGTTCTTTATTACCTGTTTTTGCATATAATGGTCCTGCTATTTTTCCTAAATCCTGAATAAAATTTCGTGCATAATTTACTAATCCTAAGAATTTTTGTAAGTCTTTTGTTGTTTCTAATTTATCTGGCATTTCTAGTACCTTTGTTGCTATATGTGGTTGTAGTTTTACTTTTCCATTTCCTAGAGTTATTCCTAGAAAATTAATATAAGTTTTGCATAATTCCATCTTTTTCTTACTTATTATTATGCCATGTTTAACAAATAGTCTGAAAATTATTTGTAAGTGTCCTAAGTGTTCTTGCATATTTTGACTAAATACCAAAATATCATCTACATATACTAAATGTTTATATTCTCCAAATATGTTATCCACTTTTCGTTGGAAAATGGGCGGAGCCGTTTTTAATCCAAATGGCATAACTAACCATTCAAAATGTCCGCTTGGACATGTGAATGCTGTCCATTCTATGCTATCTGGATGCATTTTGACTTGCCAGTAGCCTGACTTACAGTCAAATTTACTATAAACCTTTTTATTTTGAATTCTATTAATTAACTCACTTTTATCGGGTAGTTTGTAAGCATCTGTTCTAGTATTATTATTTAATCTTTTGTAATTAATTACCATACGAGCTTTACCCCTTACTTGTTCACTATGATTTCTTACCATAAAAGCCGTTGATCTATGTTTAGAAGTGGATCTTCTTATTACACCTAATTGTAAGAGTTCCTTTATCTGTGTATCAAATTCTTTAGTATCTTCATTATTAGCTTTTATAGGTGCTGTTTTTATCGTATATTCTAAATTAATTATATCTAATTTACACATTATTTCATTGGCTTCCCAATGGGCTAATGGTCTTTCTCCTATTATCTCCATTTCGTCTAATATAGATATTATATTTTCTAGATCTTTTGGACTGTTTATTATTCCTATTTTATCTATTCCTTTTCTAAAATTATAAAACTGAGTTTCTATACTTATTAGGGTATATTCCTTTTCTATATTAGTTAAACATTCTTGTCCTTCTGCATTAAGCAGAGTATAGTTTCTAACCTCTTCCAGATTTTCTTTTGGCAGGTTGCTACATTGATTATTTTGGCAATCTTCGCAACATGGCTCTGGAAGCGATTTCTTTTTACTTATATTTAGTTTTCTAAATACTGTAGGCAATGTTACAGTTTGTACTGGTGTATAAGTTAAATCTTTAAACAGCATTATTCCATCTCTTGTTAAGAGACATCCTCCTTTATTTTGTATACAAAATCTTAGTCCTATTACAAAATCGGATCCTATATTTAAATCTCTTGCTAATATTTTATTAACATTGTAAACTGGGTTATAGAATTTATTACATGTATTTAAAAAACTTATTTGTGCTTTTTCTATGTAATAATTATAGATATTTTGTGATCCATCCATTTGAGTGGCCATTATAGGTCTGTCGAGTATTTTTAATAAGTGTTCTGGTACTATTTCTTTATTGATTAAACAGCTAGTACATCCTGGATCTATTAATGCTAGCGTTTCTATTTCTACGTCTTTTATTTTAATTTTTACTAATACTTTTATTGTAGAGAATTCTTTGTCTTCGTTGCATATTAGACCAGTGCTATTATCTTCTAAATTCATAAGTTCTGCTTCTAATTTTTCTAAATGTACTGCTTCTTGTGTATCTGTTTCTTCTATAGTGACTTTTGTTTTTCCTTTTTCTAGAATAGTTAATCTTTGTTCTATGTCATTTAATCGGGTTTCCAAAGTTGATACCCTTAGGTTTAGGATTTGATTATTTGTATATTTTTGTCCGTTATTTATTTCTGTCTCTACTTTAATTTTTAGAGTGTTTTCTATGTAATTTATACATGCTTCTAGGTAACATTTTTTACATTTAGCTCTGTTGTCTTTACTTGGATACCAATTACAAATACGACATCTGTTACTATCTAGACCTTTATTTCTTTGAAATTCATGTATACATTCTTGATTAATATTCATTAAATTATTAATTATTAGGTTGCTTAAGTCTAAATCATCTACTTCTTGCCCTAGCTCATTAACTAAGTTATCTTCGTCTGATTCGGAAGAATCAGATTTTAGATTATCTTTATCATTTATGTCAATACTTATTATTGAGTATATACTTTCTGTATCTGACATATATTCGTCTACATTTAATAAAGTCTCTTGGAAATCTTCTATTAGTTGAGAGTTTCTAGTTCTATTATTATTTCTCTTAGGACATACGTTGGCTAGATGGTCTATGCTACCACATGTATAACATTCTAATTTATTTTTATAATTTCTATCACTTCTATATTTTCTAACATGTCTATCTCTATTTAACCAAGGTTTTTTAGCCTTTGACTTTCTTAAGAAGTATTGTTTTCTACTATATGGCTTCTGATTATTTCTTTTCTTATATTTTTTATGTTGTTTTTTATCGTAATTCTGGGTTGTGTATATAACAGATTTACAGAAATTCATTTCATTTCTTTTTAATTGCTTTTGTATTTGTATGTTTGTACATTTCTCTGTTAATATATCCATTATATGTTGTGTTCTATGTCCTATTGTCCATTTTAAATTTGGGTTAGCAACTATCCCATCTCTCTTATACCATCTATCTTTTATTTCTCTTCCTAATGCTCCAGGTAATTTATTGAACAATTTTTTGCCTAATTCTTCATTAAAAGTATTTCCGCTGACGGTACAATAATAGAAATAGTCTTGTAGGAATTTCTTTATATATACCCAATGCGAAATACTATATATATATATATATATATATATATTGATTCTTGATAGATAATTACGACGTGAGAAGTCTTTTTTGTGTGAAATATTGATAGTAACTTTGATTGAAGAGACAAATTTAATAGTGATTTAAGGTCAATTTTCTAAAATTTTAGTATATATTTTGTATTTATAAAAATAAATTATCATATATTTTGATAGACAATTGTTTATTGAGAAGTTTTCTTTTGTGATTTATGTTTGTTCTTGAAGTTTCAAATAATAAATTATTATCTAATTTTGATAGATAAATTTTTAATGATATTGTGATTTTTGATTTCATCAAAAGAAATTAATTAGTCATTTTAATTTTGTATGAATTCTTTTTTAAAATTTAATTATATGCAACTATTTTAATTGTGCATAAACTATGTGGTCTGGCAAATCGTTTTTATTTTTAATAAGACTTTGATGATTATTTTTTTTGTACAGGCTATATATCATTTAAATGGATATAAAATTTATTCTAACATTAGTTCCTACTTACTAATAATTTAACTTCATATATAGTTTTATTAATTGATTAGAGAAATATGTGCAAAGCACGTACACTAAATTAGTAAATTAAAAAATGTGGTGGGCATTTTTGTATAAAAATTATACTAAGACATTATTTCTAATACAACAAACCAAACAGTGTTTCAGTGTATAAGAAATAATACTGGCATAACTAATACAACATTACTAATACACACTGTTTATCATTATTTCTATACATTCTACCAAACGACCCCTTAATCTTTCATAGTCTTGTTCTTTTCAAGCCTCACCATCTATAACCTATTTACCTCTCATCCATTTTTTTTCTTGCTTTGTTCTACAGGCACAAAGCGATTCTGGTAAGATTTTTATACTATCAGTGAAAGTTTTATTCAATGCTTCACACTTTTTGGTTTCTTTTTGTCGTATAAAAATGTGCCTTTACTTTATCAATTACATCGACATAAGGAAGCTCTCTTTTTCTTCTTAAAGAAGTACATTTTCAAAATATTATTCCCAACTTTTCTAAATCAGTTCTTGCCAAATACTAGATGTGCCACTACCTCCCCTTAAATCTCATATATTCCTTCTTATTTCATGTGTATATGTAACGATTTATGAGTTCGAAACTTCAATAACATGTGAAAATCAAAAGTGATCCAAATAATATGTGAAAAAGAAATTTACAAAAACTAGCAAAAGTGATCCAAATAATATGTGAAAAAGAAATTTAGATGTAGCCGCACCTTTTTAGTGCGCCATATAAGAAAAGTGAACAGTTCCTATTAAGATATATTACCTGATCTTTTTAAAAGAATAAAAATTACATAACGCACGAAAAAGATGTGTTATGCGACTATCTCTTGAATACTAAGTGTAGTTTGTGAAAAAGGTTGGGGCATTGTTTTTTTTTAGAAGAGAAAATTATGCAAAATGTTCATTGAATTAAATTTCTTACAGAAAAAATAACCAACTTTTATTTTTCTAAAATTTACATAAATATACATCTTAAGTTATTGTTATTACATAATATCCCATATAACAAAACTAATTACAAATAGCCCAAATTAATTACAAATATCTCATCTTTTGTACTTTCTCTCTCTAAAATTCTCATACATGTCAAAACAATATTTTTAGACCACTAATTCTCCTTAATATATGCCTAAAATTAAGGTAACTAAAATAAAGCAACCATAATCCCTCTGTTCAAGGTTTGAATTTACAATCTCCTGCTTCAATACTGCAACAAATTAAGATAACATAATTTTTTAATTCTTTTACCGGCGAACCACGTCGTTGGCGACCCCTCCAATTCATTTTTGCTAACAAACCACGCTGGTGGAAGGGGGTTTCTTTGATGTTATTCATTTTTGAAGGATCAGCACGACCTCGGCGAACAACGCTGCTGGGGGTGGGGATTCTTCATTGTTCTTCAAGTAAGAACATTGTTATACAGAGCTATGGTATGTGTATGGGTAAAGTCACGAAATCTTCAAGTAAAAAAAAATTGAAGGATTAGCACGACCTCAGCTTTCAAAGATTTTGTGATTTGCTTTTGCTCTATATTTTCTTATTTTATTATTATATCTTATACATTGTTAGACATAACTATGTTATGTATAGGGATAAAGTCTCATTTTTTTTTTATGAGATCTGCTCTTATTTCTACTTCATATACATTAATACGCAATGTATATGGTTGACCCAATTTGTTATTATACATGCAAGAGTTATTGTATAAGGGTTATCAGTGACATATAATGTATGTGGCTTAAAGTATTCTGATCTTATACATGTAAGACTTATGTATAAGGGATTGTCTGTATTATGCAATTTATATGATTTGTCCCAATGTTATATGTTTTATATATAAAATTATTGTTTACTGCTACTATTTTTTACCTTATACATTCCATTTTAACTTTTTATGTATAGATTTATGTTTCTTCTACAATTATATTTTACATTACACATAAACATATTATGTATAAGGTTATGGTTAACTGAAGTTATGTTCTAAATTATACATTTCAGGTTATGTAAAATAAAGTCAAATTTATAAATATGTACGTCTTTTTACTTGTCAATATAAGCTGAAATTTAGGTATTAAATTTCTTTGAAGTTCAGAGAATTGCGATGTTCATATTATTGATAAATTTTGACGGAAAACGAAGCTTCAAGGATACGAAAATTAATTGCTTGAAAAAATAGAGAAATTTTGATTAATGAAATCTTTGTGCTGTTTGAAGTTTTTTGAATTTGATTTGTTGTTACTGATTTTAAGAATTCATTAATCCCAATTACAATAAATAGCGTTAATTGTGCAACAAATTAAAGGCGTTAGATTTATTTTTCATAAGTAACATCAAATCAATTATTTCATATACATAGATTGTAATGTATAATAACGATCAACAATGTATAAAACCATTAAAAATTCGTGAGAGAGAAAAATAAATTACAACTATTGTAGCAATCAATTTTTTAAGAATTCTATCACTGTCTCGGCGAGTATATTCAGAATCAAATCGCCAAATCACATAAGCATCCGATCGATTCAAAAAAGATGTCTTGAGGATCCATTTGCAATCTTCGTTACAATAATGAAGGGCATAGCTGATGCAAATTTAATATATATATATAAACGACAAGTTCAGGTTTATTTTTCAACAAAACTGTTTACATTAACAGTTTCTTATACACATCATGTGTATGTATAAGCAAGTCTAATGAATAACTGTAGTTTACCAAATACAAAATTATACAAATAATATATGTATAAAAAATTATTATACAGGTACAACTAAGTCTAAGGTTCATTCTACATACATAACGAAGTATAAGTACAATTAATTATAATGTTCATTCCACATACTTAACTATGTACAAGAAAATTATTATACAAAATCAACTAAGTATAAAGGTTTTCACATACATAAAAGCTTTATCAAATAAGTTCATTAAACATAATGCATTATATTATTGGATCATATATGTAATGTAAGATTAACAAGAAACTTCAACACAATTATTTTAAAGTATAAGGTTCATCAAATAATTGCATCAATTATCTCATGAATAACACTATCGAAAAATTTTATGTATTTGTAAGAGCGTTAGTTTCAGTTTCTTCAACACAAAGGACAGCTCCAGTTTCGCAATCAAACTTTAACTATTCTTTTGACTTATCATAAATTGATATGCACAAAGGATAAGTGACAAATTCTGAAAAGAATTTCTTCAACTCTATATACACCCTCACTTCATTATCGTTCCTTATAATAATTGATGAAGTATTCCCTTTCACGACATACCTGGCCTCTATTTTTTTTTTCTACATTCATCAATATCTAGTTTGAATGTAATCGGCGAGAACAACTTCAAAAATCATATACTTTCCACAATAACAATATTATAACTTTTGTAGCGCTCATATACTATATTTGATTGCCAAATATCAGATTACCTTAACAAATTTGCAACATTGATATTGATGTTGGAGGTTGTAGAAAAACAGATCTTGAACTAATGAAGGAAGAATTGGTGGGGGAGAAAGATCAATTCTGATCAACTAAATTATTGTGATGTTTTAAATTTTTTTCAATTTAAATTACTCTTACTGATTTTAAGATTTCACTAATCACTAATTTAATAATTGCCATTGATTACGTTAAATAATAAATATGACTGATTTATTTTCCTTCAATATAGATAAAACAGATACCTTATACATAGGATGCAATGTACAAGGTACGTGAGACATGTATATATAAATTTTAAATTTGAGAGAGAGAAAACAAATTTAAAAGAGAAGATAATTAAATACATAAAATTTGAAATTTATGTCGTTTATACTTTATTTTTCTACTTAGAATGGTCAGTCGGTCATGTTTCATTTCATTTTTCTACTCCGTGATTTTATAATACCGTTTTACCATGAAAATCATAATTTTTTAGAGTTGAAGTTGAACTTAAAGTTGAAGTTGTGTTTGATCATAATATAAATTAAAGTTATTTTTGAAATTTTATGAGAGAAGTATGAGTGAAAAGGGTGAAAACAAGTAAAACTTGTTTTCACTTTTTCAAATATAATTTCGAAATTGTATTTAAAATTTTCATGGTCAAACGCATCTCATTTTCACTTTTTTTATTAAAGTGAAATAATTTTTCGGAAAAAAATGAATAATTTTTATGCCAAATGGCTACTTAAAAACAAAAAAACTTCTTATCGTCTTATTTTTCTTTGAACTATTTAAAGAAAAAACTTTCTTGTTATTTTTTCAAAAACTTTTTGGTTGCAAATTTTTTTTAAAAAAAAAATTATTGCTATTTTTCACTGTGTTTTTCCTTTTTTTTTTTAAAGAAAGTTTTTTTTGCTCTATTTAATTTCTTACTCTTCTCCTTGTTTCATTTCTTTTATGAAAAAACAAAAGAAACACTCATGTCATTTTATTATTTTTTATTTATACTTTTATTTATTAGGCTGAAATACGTGATATATATAGAGAGACGTTATATACTATTATATAATATCGTTACTTTACATAACTTTTATAAAATATCCATACATGTTTATACACTATTTATATAATATCAATAAACGTTTATATGCTAGTTATACAATGTTGATACATATTTGTGCACTATTTATATAATATCAATACATTACATAACTATTTGTACATCATATATACATGTTTATACATTATTTATATTGATACATGAAAAAAAGTAGCATGAAAAAGGTTTTACAAAAAAAAAAACAAAAAAAAAATAATTAAAAAAATGCAGCAAAAAACAGCAAAAGAAAAGTTTTTTATTTTTAAAGATTACCACTGAAAAAAAGAAGAAAAAGGAATAAAATAGCCTAATGATCATAAGTAATACTAAACAAAAACTTGACTAATATTGTTATAAACTTATAACCTTTTTGTATATAAATGAATTTTTTCCTTTTTAAAATGTATGCTACTACAAAGAATTTTGGTACATATTAAAAATAATTTAACTTTTTTTGAGATTATTTTTTTAATAACAAATAAGTTAACTCGTGTTTTTAAATTTTATAATAAAAGAATTTAAAATTTTGTAAAAGTTACATACATCCCAAAAACTTAATAATTTTGTCGTGAAAGACTTGATAATTTTTTTTTTTACCATCATAAACATTGCACTGTATTCTTAATTTATAACGTAAACTTAATAATTCAGCTTTTTATAAGTAAATGACATTAAAAGAAATATAATTGACAATTAAAATTATAGTGGTAGTTTTCCACCAAAAAGTCTTAACAAAAGTTGAACTTTGCCTTGTAATGTCCGACAAAATTTTAATTTTTCCACACAGATTTGGAATTGTGATGTCAAATCTGATAAATTAAAGCGATATATTAATAATAATATAATAATAATATATTAAAGGTGTAAACATCCTAATAAAAGTATTTTGAATTTTTGTGCTTCATTAAAATATTTTGCAACAAATCAAATTATTGTTTTACTATTTTCTCAATATATCATTTAATTATATTTATGATATTGACTCCTAAATATATGAAAAGAACTGATCTCAATTTATTATTTAATTATATTTATGATATTAACTCCTAAATATATAAAAAGAATTGAGATATAAAAGGACTTTTAACTCTTAGGGGTCGTTTGGTGTTGAGGTATAGGGGTCGTTTGGTGTGAGGTACTAAGACAAATTATTCCGAAATAAAATAATAGTTCCGGGATAAACTTTTTAATACATCGTTTGATTTGGCAATACTTCGAATAAGTTATACCACATGTTTGGTGGTATGAGTTATCCCACCTTAATTTATCCTTGGATAAATTATAAAATGACAAAAATACCCCCAAACCCATTACAAACACATTTCTCCAATCTTTTTCATCATCTCTAATTATTACTTTTGAAATTGAAAAAAATTATTGATATCTACTTGATTATCTAAAACGCGTTATTATGGAAAATTAAAAAGACTAAAATACCTTATTTTTGAATGACGAAAATATATGACTAAGAAAAATTAACCTCTTATTAATTGAACTTTACATTTTTTTCATCCCATTGCTTGTGAATTTTATAAACTTATACGTTATTTTCTTATATAAAGGATTAAAATGCAAATTAACAAATTAAAAATTAAAATATGTTAGATTCATACATACTAAGGATCAAAACTAGGTACTATAATTTTTTATATATCCAACAAAATGTAGGTACTATAATTTTTTAAGCGTAGAAAAACGAAATTCAACATCAACTTTTTATTCCTTCCAAGTGTTATTTTTGTGAATTGATAACACAAAAAATTCTTACTGCGCAATGAAAAGATTAATTAAAGTAAGTAGATTTTATAATAATAATTACCATTCACTAGTAATCTGTAAAATATTTTAGCAACTATAAAGGTGTTGCCTAATTTTAATACACATTATCATTCCATAATCGACTCTATTGTTCAATTACATATTTTAAATTAAATAGTTTTTAATCACTGAAAATTGATATTGTAATACCAATTAAAATGAATTTTAATATTCTATATTATATGAGTAATATGTGTTTAAATGAAGTGACATAAACGACAAATCTTCTTTTACTTTAACAAACTTAAGTTAGAAGTTTTTATTTCAAACAAAATAAGATGCAGTAAGATTTATTTTTTAAACACACACGGCATAATCATGGGAATGCACATACAAAAAAATTAAAGTTAAATAAGATGAAAGTTTTATTTTTAAAATACACATGATATAATCATGAAAATGCACACACAAAAAAATTAAGCTAAATAAGATGAAAATTTTATTTTTAAGAATAAATATTTAAAGCTTTAAAAGAAATATATGTAAACAAAAAAGAAGTTAATCAAGATGGGGTATTTTGGTAATCAATTAATTTATTCTTAGAAATTATACCATGCATATTACTTTGAAAACAACAAACCAAACACTCAATAAAAAATAATCATAGCATAACTAATTCCAATATAACTTATCCCATCATGACTTATACCA